>NW_007095256.1:86344-88727 GCF_000164805.1 Carlito syrichta
GGGGAGGGCGGGTGGGCTGCTGCTGGTGGTGGAACGAGGTGCCGGCTTTGCCGAAGAGAAGTTTAAACGATGGGCGCGAGGGGGTGCGGCGAGTGTGTGCGTGAGTGCGCCCGTGTGGTGCTCGGGAGGCAGAGGATGGGGGCGAGGGACGGAGCCGGCTGGGGTTCGTGTCTGGCCGCTCTCCATCCCAGCCGCTCTGGGTTCGAGAAGCCAACGCAGCGCCAGCCTCCCCGGACTGGACTCCGCCAAGGGCGGTGGGGGCCGGGGATGGCAAAGTGGCAGTGCCCACCACGGGTGCTCCGCGGCGGACAGGACCTCGCGTGGCCATTGTTGCTTAATTTATGCCCAGCACGTTGCCACGTATCCACCTATTTCACGTCTGTAAAGAATTAATACAGAGCTCCACAACTGTGGCGATTTGGAGGTTGGATACCTTCCCCGTTTTCCATTTTTCAAGTATATCAGTTAGCACAACGGACGTCGAGACTGGGTGTTTTCTCTCGTGATTACCCGCTGTGGGTCTGGCTTTATGACTGCGAGGGTGAGAGACGTAGCCAACCGTTTAGTGTTTACTCTGAACACGGCTGGACGGGGATGGATGCTTCTGTACGTCTGGAAATGCACGGATTCTGTCCCCTCCCCCACTCGTGGGCCAACACGCCTGTTGGTTAAGGTTCTAAACCTTCAGCCCGTCTCGACGACTCTGTTTATTATACCCATCCTCTGGATGGTAGGGGTGGGAGGGAGATGAATGTTTTGTATTCTAGGCCTACACTATTAACTGCAACCTTAAAATGAAAAAAAAAAAAAAAAAGCACAGAGCAGACAATAATAACCTAAGAAATTATTTTCTTCATTGAAAATCAGTCCCTAAAGGTCAGGGAAAAAAGTGATCGTGTTTTGGGGAAGGGAAGCGTAGGGGATCTGTCTGGGCCTGTAAGACTTCCTTATAAAATGGCTTCTTAATGGGACATCTGTCAGATTTCTCAGAATTTGAACAGTTAAATCCGCAGAAAATAAAATGTTGAGTTTCAAAGTTGCCTTTTATGGGGTTAAATTATTTTTAAAAACGACCATCTCCCTTAGTTGTTGCGGTCATTCCCCGATTCTGTCTTACAGCAGGCACTTCTGCTTTCCCATTCCCTCTTTTAACCAAGTGCTTTGGCAACTCCCTCTTCATAAAGCTAACCTGTTCTGGCGCTCTGCGTGAAAACCCCACGATTGTAGGGAGAAGTGGTTTGGAAGACTTGGGGAACTCTGTTGAGAGGTCCCCAATAACTTCAAGAAGTCAGCTTCAGGAAGTAGGGCGTAGGGCATTTTAGGCTTGGGTTGACAAATTAGGTAGGCCCATTTTTGCCTAACGTTTAGAAACAGGCATTCTTAGCAATCGCGTGCGCCTGGGATGGAAACATTATGATTAACTGTTTAGAGGAGGTCAAAGAGGCGCAGGCGCTTTGAGCGGTTTTCCCAGGAACCCGTACAAAGTCAATTAAGGTCATTTAATTGTAAATCGGATTTGGGGTGACAGAAATGCTGATATAGAATCAATTAGCTATTTCCAGTGCCCCCTGACTGAGTCCCCCAGATTGAGGGATGGCCTGTCTCCATTTTGACCTTGGTTGAGCCCCCCTACTTCACCATGCCGATGTGACTTCGCCCAAGAGGGCAAATTTGCCTCCCTTCCCCCCTCCCCGCCCCGCCCGTCGCGTGGGGGCGGGGAACGCCGGGCGCCCTTAGCGGACCTTGCTGCATCAAACCCGCATCATGCCCTTGAAGCTGTAACCTCGGTCACGTTCTTGCGGCGACTTAGTCGCCCACTGCTCAGTTCCATTCTCTGTCCTCCTGCGATTTCAGGTAGGTATGACAAGTGATGCTTTTAAATGTAGGGGAAGCCTTTGCGATGGGAAAGGGAAACAAACCAAACAAAACACGACAGGTGTTCTCGTAATCAAGCGGCCGAGCAGGTGTAAAAACGTGCTTCAGCCGCGTGGCTCGGGGGTCGGTTTTGACTCCCAGCCGCGGGGCCAGGTCTGAGGGCAGGCACAGGTTTTTCCTGGGGTAAAGGGATTGAGCCAGGCGAGGGGGCGGGCCGAGAGAAGGCAACAATGGGACGCCCCCTCGGTGAAGAGTTGGCCATTTCGGGGCCTGCGTGGGGGGCGTTGGAAGGATGCGGCTAGCGGCAAGCGCTTGCATAGTCAAGTGCAGGATTTCCTACGTTGCGTTTGAGGCAGAGCATAGCACCCCGCACAGGTACTCCGGGCTTATTCAAACCTCAGGCTCCATCTAGAGAGGCAGGGAGGGGTGGCGGGGGCTAAGCCTTCGGTTTTCCGTCGAGGGACGGGACCCTTCGGCTGTGGATGGCGGGGCGGGGCGGGGCGGGGGG
>NW_007095256.1:88860-110166 GCF_000164805.1 Carlito syrichta
CTCCGGTGGCCGTGGCCGTGGCCCGCCGACAGTCCCGTCTGTCCACGGCGTTTCCTTCAAAGCCGCCTCGCTATCGTGGAGGGCCGGGGCGCAAAGCCACAGCTCTAGATGTGAGCTGCGAGCGAGCGTGGAGTTGCAGCTGTCCAGATGGTCATTGCGAAGGGTGTGCATAAAGACCATCTTCATGATAAAGCTTTTCATCTTCTGCCGTTGCTCTGCGTTTTCTGAAAACGTGGGGAAAGGACGATTTGCTTCGGGCTGCCTTCTGTCCTTTATTCTTTCCCCAGAGGATGGTGCTTAGCAGTGCCAAGATGCAATCCCTACGGCAAGGACAAAAACGTTTTTAAAACTTGATTTTCCTCTGGCCCTATCTTCAGTAATTCTGTCTTTGTGAAAAACGTAGCTCTGTCTCAAAACTTATGTCCAATAAGTCCATTCAAAGCCTCTCGAATGTCGGTCGGAGTGTAATTTCCCCATTCCCTCAAGTAAAATCTGTTTGAAATACTGTTTAGTTGTCCTTGAGGACACTCCTCAAGAATCCTCTTCCTGGAGTCATTTAAATTTCACATTTGTGCTAAGGTCGTGCTTTCTGCGGGTGCTGACCTGGAGTCTCCATTTTGGGGAGCTGGTGGAAAAGCTGTCCTGGATCTACTTTCTGTTATGGACCTTTAGGTATAGAAATAGTCCATACCGTTTTTAGGTATATGGACCTTTAGGTATAGAAACAGTCCATTTCGCTGGTTGTACCGGAATGTAACTGCATTTGTTTTGGGTCCCTTCTTCAAGGAGATCTGTAGGGATGTTAATTTAACACTGCTCAGGTTGGGGGAGGGTATACAGGTGAAGTTCTCTTGCAAATTGTGGAGAGGGCAAGGTGGGAAGGAAGAAAACATCTGGCAGATAATGACTGGCATGGGATAGGAAAAATTAGATTATGAGGAAACATTACATCCAATTTTCTGTGATTCTTCCTTTTTCACCTTTTCCTTTTTGAGAGAGTATTTTTATTTTTGTGTGATTAAAACTGGCCCCTTCTTGCCTATTTGTATAACTTTGTGCTGCCACCTTTTGGAGAATTAGGGTTTTTTGTTTGTTTGTTTTTCCTCCCCCCATCAAAAACAGAAACTTAGGTGTTTAAGTTCCCCTCTCCTTGTCGTTAGATGTTTTCTCTGCTATATAATGTATGCTTTTAGGAACATGTCAAGTTAGCTGTATTCAGTGCCCACACTCCTTACCCATGGTCAAGAGAATTTTAGTTTTTGGATATGGCTCTTATATAGTAAAAGTACTTGATGAGAGTCGTTGTCTGCCAATCCACCTGTTATTTACTACATGTAACTTTATTTTCCTTTTCTAGGCCCAAAATGTATTAGTTGTTATAGTTCCGTTTTGGCTTTTTGGTTGGTTGGTTGGTTGGTTCTGGTTAACACTTCTTCGTCAGAGAAACAAGGTCCTTCTATCTCAGTTTCTGTGGTTTTAGGTAAGATCCAGCTCCTCGTAGGTTAAGGAAGAATGATGTTATAAGTGGCATTTCTACCACCACCATCCTTTTGGCTTTTTTCTCTACAGACTGTCCTAACTGAATCCTTGTAACCAGCTGCCCTCAGCTCTTCCAGCTTTTGATATTTATCTTGTAAAAATAATTTTCCCCTCTTTCTTCAATTCTCGAAGCAGGTCTCAGGTACTCTTTAATGACATGAGAAAGCCATCCAGAATATCTTGATTTCTAAGCTTGGGATCAACCTTTTCCTCTTTCTTTGCCAAAAGTAAAATTCTTTTTAAACCTGTGATGTTTCTCAAGCATTAGCATGGCACAAGAGCACCACAGTGGCATATGACCCTTCATGCTCTTTTCATCCGAAGCACTGGATACCCTGCAATAGCTTCTTATCAAGACTGACTTTACCTTTTTGAACACTTGTCTGCATGGTAGAGTCCGTTCTTTTGCTCTTATTATATCTGCCACATTTCCACATTCTTATTGCCACCTTTATCACTCATGTGTATTTGGAAGTGAGGGAGACTAGACATCCCTGGTACCTGATCCTCTTTTTTGGTGGCATTGTGGGTGGGGGTTTGGCTAGGTGGGTTGGTATTGGGCCTGGATGGTGTGCCACCCTGTGGAAAACCTACCCATAGCAGCTTACTTCAGCTGTTTGTTTCTGTGGATACTCAGCTGGACAGATCAACAATTGTGGTAGGCTACCACATTTGAGTGTATATGTGTTTTTGTTTTTGTCATGGGTATTTTGTTAGTGGCAGGGCTGCTTCATGGGCTTGTTACTTGTGCGGTTGCACACCCTCCCACGTCTTGAAACTCTTAAGGATTTTTGGGCAAGAGTACCCTGCATTTTCATTTTGTGCTGAGGCCCACAGATTTTGTAGTTTATACTAGTTAGACACCCTCCCACTTGTTAATGTTTAGCTTGTCGGTATTGCTGTTTTGTTGATATATTATAGAACTGTTTGAAGGTTTTATTCTTTGATGATGCCACACTCGACCCTCCAATTAACTGTATGGTCTATGGAGGGCATAAAGTGCATAGAATGTTTACTTGAGTTTGGCTAGTTTCATTTCAAACAGATGTAGAAGTCTTCACTGGTTCTGGTTGCAGAATCCCCATATTGTAGTTTAATGCCAAATCCACTGTCTCATATACTTTAATTTAGGGAGAAAATTTATTCGGTTCAAGACACTAGATGGTTTATAGCACTAGTTGATTAGTCTCTCTGTGAAATCCAATGTATTTCTGGGTTTCAAATGATGTGAATCTGCTCAGCAGAACCAGAAGGCACTTAAGCTTGAAAGGTAATATTTGTTTTAAGACTTTTGTGTTTTAAATGATACGTTTTGCTATGGTTTAAATGGTAACGTGTGTAACCTAAACAAAAAGTAGAAGTTAGTATAATAAAATCCTAGGTTTTGTGACGTATATAGGAAATTTTTCACTAACAGGGAATTAACAGGTTTGACTTTCAGCTTGTGATTCAATATCAATGCTAAGTTTCTAGAGATTGGTGTTCATAAACATACCTATTTTTTGGAAGGAGTGTTATTTTCTCAGGCTATGGGTTAGGCTTTCGTTGCATCAGTTTCACTGGTGCTCTTAACGACACGTTACCCTTCTGAATGTTGCTGATAGTTTTGTGTGATAACAAATATAGGTTTCCCTTATAAGAAATCTTCATGAAAAGAAGGACGAGAGATTTGGGGAGGAGTAGAATAGGTAAAATAACCAAGAAAGTCATGAGAATTGGTGGCACAGGTTTACTATAAAACCAGTTTGTAGGTTGTCTTATTAGTGTTTTTTTTCTTTTGTTTAAAAACTTACATTTTCTTAGTATACGTCTATATTACTGATTTCCATTATGTTTGTTGCTGACTGAAAATGAATAGCAAATGAGGTTTGACAGGCAAAACCCTTTTACCCATTTCTGAAAATTCCTCATTTAAAAAAACAAAACAAAACAACCTTGACAGTTTTTCTCAATAGACTTATATATTGTAAGACAGCTACATAAAATGATAGTTCTTCTCCTTTTTTTTTTTTTTTTTTTTTAGTGCATTGAAGGTTTTGCTAGGCTGATGTACCCACATATTTTTTTCCCTTGTCGAATCTAGTAAAGATGCTCTCAATAAACCCATGGTAAATTGAAAATATCTTAAGTTAAAAATGCACTTAATATACCTAACTGACTGAATATCATAGATTAGCCTAGCCTACCTTAAACATGTCCGGAACACTTACATTTGCCTTTACTTGAACAAAATCATCTGGCAACACAGAACATCGTAGAGTATCTGTTGTTTACCCTTGTGATCCATGGACTGAGAGCTGTGACCTGCTGCTGCTGCCCAGCATTGAGAAGGAGTATCTTACCCCATATTGCGAGCTGGGGAAAAATATCAAAATTCAAAAGACGATTTCTCCTGAATCAGTTTTGCATAATCATAAAGTTGAAAAATTGTAAGCTGAACCATCATACTCGTAAGTTGGGGACGTCTGTGATGATAGAGTTAATACCAGGCTTTTTGCCTTGACTTAAAAAAATTTTGTGTCGTAGAAAGGAAATTTATATTCTCAATGGCTAGCTTTTCTTTTCCTCCAGAATTTTTTTGTTGTGGGGTTTTTGTTTTATTTTCTTCGTTTAAAGCTTCAGTAGACACTTTCTTGACTAATTTTATTTTCTTTTGAGAATATAAGTTATTTTGTGATTCTTAGCTTTCCTGTATTTGCTTATTATGGAGTCATTGTAAAATTGCAACTTTTCATTAATATCCAGTGGTCTGAGTCTCTTTGAGCATCTGAAGAAAGCCATGGGACTTCTCTCCCTAAAGAAATACACACATTTATACACAGACATTTCCATACAGTTTTTACTGTCAGCCCTCCAGAGCAAAGTGTGTTAAAATGAGATTCTATTTGGGAAATAGGACTTTGACAATTGGAGTTATCTAAACACCAGTGAGAGCGGGATGAAGCCATCCAGACAGGTTTTTGTCCCCTGTTGAGTTAGTGATGTGAGCTTTTGGCTTTCTTTAAAGGACGACTCTATACTTGTCTGTCTTCTCTTAGTTTTTTGTTTTACGATCTATTCTGTTTTATAAACGATTACTATAAGGTTTGTGAGCACAGTGCTGCCAATTTATTTGCTGAGTTATCTTGTCTTGGTAGGTTTTGTCACCTAGGTTGAAGTCCTTAATTTAGCAGAGCCAGGTAGAAAATACAAAGCTGGAAGTCTGAAGTTTCCAGTATCTGGTTTAGCTCATTTGTCTTTGTCCTTGGTTTCTTAACATTTTTTGAGTATAAAATCCCACCCTTTCTATCTCAAAAACCAGCTAAAGATGAGAATATTGTAGTCAAGATTTTTGGCAGTGAAATGACGTTTACTGAATTGGAAAGGTGGTACTAGGTAGTCTCCATAGATGAGTTTTATATATTTTTTGCTTTCAGTGTTTTATCATGAGCTATTTTTATTGATTCTTTATAACACACCATCATATGTATACTTCTACCATGGAGGAAAAGAAAAATCCCAAACTGCAGAGAGATTTGAGAGAGTTGTGACTTTGAACATTTCAGTATGGAAATAGGTATATTTATATCTATGGTGATGGGACTTGGAAGGAAAGTTTAAAATGCATTTTCCTTGAAAATATAAATAATGCTAAAAGATTACGTGTGAGATTATGAGAATTTAGCCTGTAACATTCCAGGAATATAAATTTCTTAATTTAAATTTTCCATATTTTTTCGGTGAAAAAAAATGAATTTTTAAATTTAACCATTTACATTAAAATAATCAGTCCATATTTTTCCTGACTTGAATTTTGTTTAATCTCAAGGAGCTAGTCCTATAAATCATAAAATGGAGTTTACACAGAAATGCATTTTTTTCCTGCTTGTTTCAATACCTTTTCCCTGACCTAAGTGACGAGTCATTGATGGATGCCCTGTCAAGTAAGTTATTGGAAATTATTCACTTGTTCAGTTTTTAAAGGATGTTTAGCAGTTTTTTATTCTTTAAGGCATCATTTATGTGTATCAGAAGTACAAGGGATATTTCTTAAAGCACATAAATCACAGCATATTTGAAAATAGATTCAGTGAATTTGATGAGGTGGGAACCTATTCCTGGAACTGATCGCACTTGATCTTGAGTTTTCTCCGAGCTCACTGATGTTGCTTCTTCACTGGAGGTGCCTCTGGTGACATGGGGGGGAGGGAGGGCGTGTTGCCCACCTTTATTGCAGAGCTATCCAAAATGTGTTAAATATACAATGCTTATTACAGAGTGAACAAGTTTTTATAAACTATTCTCCAGGTAAGTCCTATTTCTGTGTGTTTATTCAACACTACTTTCTTTCCCCTGGGTGCTATTTTCTGATTGCTGGCTTATTTTGCTTAAACCCTTGGGGTCCTTTTTGGCCTCTGCCTCTAAAATACCAGATCATCAGTGCTTTGACTTTCATTCTTTCCCTTTCCCCGTTGAGTCTGCAAGGAACTTAATTTCCCACAGTCTTCCTCTCCTTTTTGTGATGTCCCTGTTCTTACCCTCTGTCCCATGTTTGTCCTTTCGAGTCTTGTGCTAGTTCTACTTCTAGCCTGATAATTCTGGGTCAGGTGCAACCTCCTCACTTAGCTTTTTATTTTCTTATCCCGCTTGTACTTTGGCATTGGCTCTTACGCATTTTGTTACAGTTTACTCAATGAAGAATGTCTTCTGTGACCAAGTGAATCACAGTAATTAGAGGGAGAAATGGGTATCAGTGGTCATATCGTTAGTGCCACTGGTCCTAAAGGGTGGCCTATGGGCTGTCTATGACCTATAGGTGTTTAAGTTGGCCTTAACTATGTTTTATTTACTTATATTTTTTATTTTATTTTTATGTCGGGGTCTCGCTTTGTCACCCAGGCTGGAATGCATGGCATGATCATGGCTCACTGCAACCTTGACTTCTTGGACTCAGGCAATCCTTCTATCTCGGCTTCCCGAGTAGCTAGAACTACAGATGTGTGCTATCAATGCCTGGCTGATGTTTTTTTTTGTAGAGACTGGGTCTCACTGTATTGCCCAGGCTGGTCTCAAAGCAAATCCTGTTGCCTTTGCTTCCCAAGGTGCTGGTGTTACAGGTATAAGTCACTGCATGGCCTGAACTGTGTCATAAAAAGTTGTGAGTTATAGCTGGACTTGGTGGCTCACACCTATAATCCCAGCACTTTGCGGGGTGGGGAGAGGATTGCTTGAGCCCAGGGATTTGAGACCAGCCCCGGGCAACTTTGCGGGACCTCGTTTTTACAGTAAATCGAAAAATTAGCTGGCAGGCCCCTTTATTTCCATCTACTTGGAAGGCAGGCCCCTTTATTTCCATTTACTTGGAAGGCTGTGGTGGCAGGCCCTTTTATTTCCATCTACTTGGAAGGCTGAGACAGAAGGGGCCTGAGCCCCGAAGGTCGAGATTGCTGTGACTGTGAGCATGCCACTGCACTCCAGCCTGGATGACAGAGTGAGACTCCTACTCCAAAAGAAAGTTGTGAATTATTGATTTAGGTTTGGGAAATACCATATAAAGATCAGAGCCAAATCTTTTGCTTCCTGAAAGATTGGAAGGATGGGTTCACGTTTATCAACTGTCCCCTTAAGATGAAGCACAGTTCGTTTCACTTTGGAATAAGTCATTGCCTGGCCTTGGTGGATTTGAGTTTATGACTCTAATGTAAGGCCGTGGGAATTAAAAAGTTAAATATAAAGACAAAGGCATTACTAAATATTTTAAATTATTTAGATTATGTTTGTATTTGTAAATGTTTGAATCATGTTAATTGCCCCTTACACATTCAGATCTTATACTCTAGAGAAGTTTTGTCTTGGTTTCCTTTCTTAACCCAAGTTGCAAAACTGTTTCTCCTTTTATAAGCTGTGCTTTCTGTAATCCCATGCCTTGGGAAGCTGAGGTGAATGGATTGCCTGAGCCCGCGGGTTTGAGACCCGTCCGGGCAACTTGGCGAGACCTCATCTCTACAATAAATAAATAAAAAATTAGCCGGGCATGGTAGCACGCACCTGTCGTTCCAGCTATTCGGAAGGCTGAGGCAGAAGGATCGCCGGAGCCCAGCAGGGCGAGGCTGTGGTGGCCGGGAGCGGCCACTGCACTCCAGTCTGGGTGACAGAGAGAGACTCCAACTCAAAAAAAAAAAAAAAAAAGTGCTTTCATCAGCTTATCTTACCTTTTCTCTACTTCCCCTCTAGGATTTTAGATTGGTCCCCTTTGGAAGTGGGGAGTTCTCCCTGTCACTTGCTTGCTTCTGTTTGTTCAGATGCTGTGGGGTCAACACAGTTGCTTGGTGCAGTGAAAACTAATAGGATGTTATGAGCTGTTTAAAAGAGGCCTGTGGCCCACCTGCTAACCTCATTGCTGATGGTGTCAGCTTATAAAAGACATTCTCCCCTCAGGTTGCTGTTAAAAAAAAAAAAAAAAAAAAGCTGATCTGAGAGGCTACCAGGTGTGAGGTTTATGTGTGTTGTTTCTCTTCCTTCCCCCCTTATTTTTTTCAGTCCTCAGCCTTTTCACCCCGCTCCAGAAGCTGCAGAGCAGCTTTAGCAAGGTGCCCTCCCTCCCGTGTCTGCCTTAGAGTAGAGTGATATGCCAGCAGAGGTAGAAAGAGGCTCCACATGCCATGTGTGGACCAATGCTGTAATTTTATTTTATTTTACAATAAAGGTGGTGGATATTATTAATCTACTCCCGAGCATAATAGCACAATTTGAACAGTGGAGAGCAACTTTGGTGTGTGTTAATGTCTAGTGAGATGAATGCAAATGAATGTTAAGTAGATAGAAAAATGTCAGTGTGTAGAGCCTTTCTTTTGGTGACTTTAAGCACTTCATTTCTAGTTAACTTTTTGTTCAGCCTGGCAAACAGATATGAAGATCTGTTTTATCAACCTGGCATTAATGTAGCTTTTGAGGAGGGGTGCAATGCCCATAAAGCCCTGCTCTCCTGGCAGCCACTTGAGCTAGGCCAGTTACAACGATGAATCAGAATGTGTTCCTGTATCTTAGCAAAACCCTTCAGAATAATAAGAGCTTGATGTTGGCGGTTTTAAAAATTGGCGTAGTCGACGGCCTGGCCATTTTAAAAAATTTGGGGTGTGAATACGTGTGTATACTGACTTTAAAAAATTAATTTTGAATTAACTGTATTATTTAAAAAAACTGTATGATTTTTAAAAATATTGTAGGTCCATTCTGAGCTTATTTTAAGGAGGCACTTAAACATTCTTGTTACCAAGCATCCTCTATGATTATATGATTCTTGTAGATGAATATGCTGCTTGTTTTTGATGCTCCCTGCAGCATCTGGTTGAGAGGTCTCCAGGGTTTCTTAGTTATTGGGCGATGTGAAGAATTGCATATCAGTAAGAAAAACAAGCATGTTTTATTTCTCTGAAGATTGGGAATCATTCTCATGGAGTTTCTACTATGTGATAAGAATGACTTCAATATATGTGGGCTGGTGGTTAACTTGGAGTCTAGGCCCTTTCCAAATTCATATATATATATATATATATATATATATTTTTTTTTAATACCTTTTGTTAAAGGATATTTAAAAATATCTTCAAGCTCTTGTATTGGGATTATACTCAGAAGCCAGGAAGGCTGTGTGTAATACTTACTGTTTCATCACAAATTACTAAGTGCTAGATACTGAGAGAACTCTGAAGACGTTTATAAAGCATCCCTTTCCTCACATTTCTTGGTCTGTCTGCTTTAAAGAGATGAGGCAGAAAATAATAATTTTTAAAAAATCCTCCCCCTCCCCAAGTTTAACAGTAGAAACTGAGTGCTTGAGGAATTGAGCAAAGGAACATATCAAGGGACCAGGGATGTGGCTTTTCTAGGTTAATTTTATCTGTATACTTATTTGATATGTTTTTGTGTCTCCCTCCCCGTTTCCTCCCATGCCATTTTTGTTCCGTTTGATTCTCTTTTGTGGTATGAGTAACTATTTTCTGATTTGCCAGGAGTCTAGTAACAGATAAAAAATATTTATGCAAAACCTGCGAAGTTGTAAGTTGCGAAGTTGTAAGTTGCAACTGGAGAGAGATGCACTGTGACTGTCTTAATTCTGCTGTTGTCCAAGAAAAGCAGATTCAAAGCTTCATGTAATTACCCGAAGCCCCAGCCTTTCCCCCGAAGTTTTTTTCTCTTGGCAGCATTATGTGCCAGCAGTCTCCTCTGGGCATTATATTTGTTTTTCAAAACACCTAGAAAAAATTGCAAAATGATTATAACTTTTACTGGCTCCCTTTCTTTTAAGAATATAGTTGCAGGAGCAAGAAGCAAGTAACAGGCCAGAAGCTGGGGTACTATTAAGAACAGTGGTCTGTACCTTGTCCTTGAGTCTTCCTTGTGCCTTCAGGAGCTTGTGGTCACTCAGCTGCATTTGTAACTTTCTTGTGCTGTTCTTGGTGTCCTCAGGTCTGCCTGTTGCTTTTTTGCCTTAATGGCATTTACATTACTTTTTTTTTCTTCTTCATCTGAAAGGTGATTGGACAGACTTAGATGTGCCATATCTTCTTGGGAGAGGCTCATTCCCTCAGTTGGAACTGGTTGTTTGGGGAATAATTTGTATTCCTGCTTCCTGGACTTTTCTTTCCCAGAGTTTGGCTGATCTATCAACATTGTTTTGTGAGTAGTAGGGGGAAGTTTGATTTCATAGTGAGTAACAACAGTATGTGATCTAACAGGAAGAGTGAAGAGTTTCTAAATTGCTGCCTCTTAAGAATGCAATTAGAGTAAGAAATTTTGTGTTGGACACTCAGGTTGGCAGTGTATTGCGACTGGGCAGCTGGAGCTGCCTGTTTTTAGTTGCTGGCTGACTTTACTATTAGGAAGACAGAAAAATCCGTGAAGTCAGGAACTGAAAGGTGGTGAACCATAGTGATGGAACCAGGAGATGAGGGTTTCCTGTTGTTATGGTGATGACACCCTGTGTTTCTGTCCTTGCAGAACCTTACACCGCTTCCTGGGATAATCATAGGTGAGGAAAATGAAGCTCACAGGTCAGGTGTTTTGCCCACAGAGATTACTGACTGAGTGGGGAAGTAAGACTCAGGTTTGACTGGATGTACTAGTTCTTGTATCTCTTTCCTTGTACTCTGGCATGATGTTCTTTCTATCTCTGGTAGTTCTGCAGACTGTAGTTTAAGGACTGAAATCAGGAGGATGCATTCAAGAGGCAACTTAGCTTTAATGTTTTGAGAATATTTTACTTCTATTATGGGTACTTTATGATAAAAAGTGTGACCCCAGCAACAACTGTATCTCATCTCCAGGCTCTCTGGTTCCTCAGAGGTGGGCTGTTGTACCAGCTTTTAAATTTTTTTTAAAATGGCTTATTTTATTTTTTAGCTTCATTCTGGTCCTTGTAGCACTCCCAGCAGAATGCCCACAACTTGTTCCTCAGAGCCAGGATTCTGACCTTGGATTATTTTAGGTCTATGACTAGGTGACTTCTGGAAGCGATTCCATCACAGGATGGTGTCTTCCTGATGCCAGCTGGCAGTCTTGACTTGCAGGATTACTTTTTGGAAGCATATGAAGTATGGATTGGTTATTTCCTATAAGCAAGGAAATGAAGACACTGTCTTCAGGACTTATTTTAGGCTGCTGTTAAAATCAAGAAAAAAGATTGAAATATTGTATGTTCTATTCCTGGTAGGAAGTGACATTGAGATAACCCTGGCTCATTGTAGTAGAGAATCTGTAAGGACTATTCTTTACCTTGTTAGGTTTTTGGAATGAATGTATTCAATTAGGAACGTTTTTAGAAATACCTCTCCTTTTTTTCTGAGAAAAAATTTCAGATTAGGTATTCAGTAGGATATGCAGTGATCGAGTTTGAATCAACAAAATATCTACTCAATCAGGATTGATCTTGATTCACCTTTCTGTAGAAAGCAGTCAGACTCAACTTTCTGATGGTAAAAATTCTCCAACTTTACTGCCAGAAAAATTGGTTGGGGTGAATGAAAAATAATACAGACTTAAGATAATCTTTTTGTTGTTCTCTAGAAAGACGCCATCCATCTGCGTTGCTTACTTTATCTTTCACACCTAGTTTGTTTCTAGTAGAAATTCAGGAAATATTTGTAAAGTTGACTTGAACTCCCAAGTTTGGAATAGAGACAGGGAAAAAGATCATATAGTACTTGAGACTGATAATCAATTGAGAAAGTAATTTGCGTCTGTTGGCAGATCATGAATGATAGTTGGTCTTACTAGTATTTTTAATCTCTACAAGTAAATTCTAACAAAAAATATTGCTTTGACTAATAGCTTGTTTTCCTATGTCTTAGATGTGTAATTTTGAGTCTTAAAAGTTTGTCCACTAACTATAGTGATTTCATGTTTTCCAGGCTGTGAGGTTAGTGGTGCATCAAATATCTTAGAATTGAGAAACTGAAGTAGCTTCGTGTTAACATGTTCTTCTATTTATTATCCCTGCATATATTTTACTACTTCTAGAATGTAAGTAAATATTATCTTTGTGCTATGTGAAGCTGGTGTAAACCTAAGAAAAGAAGGTCATCAAATTGTCTCTACATATTTCAAGCAGGTGCCTCTGGTATAAAATTGGCCCAACAGGCTATGCACAAAGCAGTCAGGTGGGATCCTGCCAAGGATGCTCCATACTGTTTAGCTATAATTTAGAACATCACAAGATGAAGCAGAAGTCTTTTGTTGAGAATTGAAAGCTAAATAGTGTTTTGTATCCTTTCATTTTGTAGGACATTGCAGTCTTAAACTTTGACCTTAATGATTTTGCACTACATTAATTCTGTATGCTTCCTTACATTTAGCCTAGAATGCCAAATATTTTATTAGCATAGGATACCAAACAGAGATCCAGGGACTTGTTAAGTTTTGGGTTTGTATTTATTTCAAACACTCCTTAAGGAGTTTTGTAGAACTTTATCCACAAGGAATTTTTCATTATGGCTGACATTTCTTTCTCTTCCTCATTCCTTGTGGTTATATCCTGTTTGTTATTGTTTCAAAGAAATGCATATTTGGTGATGGTTTATTAAATAGCCTTTGAATATTTGAAATGCTCAGTATGCCTTTTTGGCAAAATCTAAAGATTTTATTAGTAATTTTAAAATAAACTTTTCTCTAGAACTCTATCTTCCGAGGATTTTAAAATTGTGTAATTTTATTGTGTCTGGCCTCCTAACCTTTGCGTTTTGCTGTCTTTTTGATTGTACATGCATCATTATTTTGATTGTTGATTCAATATTTTCTACCCTGCCGTAGTTTAAAAACAACTTTTTTTTTACCAGTTTACTTGTGAACATTTCTTGGTTTTCTGTGCAGAAATTCATTTGGTAAATATTTGTGTTCTTGCTATATGCAACACACTATTTTAGGCATTAAGGATGCGGTAGTGACCACAATACGGTTCCTGCTGCCATGGAACTTAGCTTTTTGAAGGAGACACATATTAAAGTTCTACAAATTACTATTTAGAATTGTGATTTGTGTTGTGAAGGAAAAGAAACTTTGGTACTCCTAACCTGGTGTGAGAAGTGATTAGGGTAGGTCATTTGCTAACTTTTACTTCGTTCCTGGCTGCCTTCTTGCTGCCTTGCATAAGAGCAAAATTTTTTTGGTAATGAGGAGGTCTTGCTATGTTGCCTTGGCTGGTCTGGAACTGGGTTCAAGCAATCCTTTCTCCTCAGCCCTCTGGAATGCTGGGATTACAGGCGTGAGCCACCACGCCTGGCCCACAAAAGTAGACCTTTTTTAGCTTTTATTTTATAGACTTTAGAATATACAGAGGTCCTAAATTTTATTCTACTCTCTTTCATAAATTAATGGTGATCTTTGAGTCTTGGAGCTGATCCCTGCCTCCCAGCTTGTATCCTACTGTGGATCAGGCTTTTTTTTTTTTTTAAACAGCTGAAAAGCCAATTTTAATGTTCTTTGCAGGACACCATAATTTGGCAGCTTTTACTCTAAAAACTATACAGCGAATGCCAAGTCCAGCAGGAAATCTACATTGTCTAAATCCATTGTTCTCTTCACCCATGGCTTTGAAAATGTGCTTTTTGTATCTTATTTTGCAATTTTAGCAGTATTTTTTGGTAACATGTTCTAGTACATTAATTGATGCCACAAAACCTTAAGAGGAATATTTTCTTGGCCTTTTGTGTGGCTTAAAAAACTTCATCAATTTATCCAAAGTTGTATTTTGTCATTGAATTATTTGTTTATGAATAGTCTTTATATAACCTCTCTGGCAACTCACCCTGTTTCTTTACCATATTGTATTCCTTCTAGTATTCATTTAAATTTAAAGTAAAAGGAAATACCATATTAAGTGGAATTGACTTTTGTTCAGGTGGGAGAGGCTTAGGCAGTTTTCTTGGAAGAAATCTTGGAAGACATTTATTGTTTAAGAGTGTTGAATACTTTTTTTCTTAAAAGGACCCAAATGGTTTTTGTGCAGTCCCTTAATCCTAAGGGGCTGTGTATGTTTCTAAGAGATTGGTAGAGTCTGAGAAATTTCTCTAAGCAATTAAAAAGACAAGGAAGAAAAAAAGGTTAAGGGAAAAGAGGAAAAAGTGAATTATCTTGCTAGTTTTCTCATTTATACAGATCATCAGAACTAAAGAGTACAGTGAACTTATAACATGATATTTTAAAATAGTATCTTTTTACCAGCTTATTAGATCTTTACACTTGCTTGAATATACTCTTAGTTTCTTCAGAGAGGTGGACTCTAAACGGTAAAAACAGTTTTCTTTTGCTTTTAATATTATGTAGTCTTTTGGAAGATAACACTTTGGATTTTTTTTGTTTATGCTATCTAGAATTATTTAATATAGCATGGATGTAGCATTTTCTTCTAGTTGTATCTTATTTCATTATAGCATTTAGATCTTAGCCCCTTTTCCTTAGGTGCAAAAAGAAGCTATTGAAAATATACACAGTAACTTCCACTCTTGATGGAATTTGGAGAGAAGTAAAACAAATTTTAGTTCAGGAGAGAGTTCTAATGGTACTTCTGGCATTACATGGACAGCAGAGATGAGAGTTAGGAGCTGGTCGGGGAAGGGCCACTTAGGTGTAACAACATCCCCATTGCCTTGGGTCTTTTTTTTTTTTTTTTTTTTGAGTTAGAGTCTCACTCCGTTGCCCAGACTGGAGTGCAGTGGCACACTCCCGGCCACCACAGCCTCGACCTGCTGGGCTCCAGCGATCCTTCCGCCTTAGCCTTCCGAGTAGCCGGAACTACAGGCGTGCGCTACCATGTCTGGCTAATTTTTTTTTTGATTTATTGTAGAGATGAGGTCTTGCCAAGTTGCCCAGGTGGGTCTCGAACCCGCGGGCTCAGGCAATCCACTCACTTTGGCCTCTCAAGGAGCAGGATTACAGGCTGAGCCACCTAGCCCAGCCGGGTCTGTTCTTAATGACTCTTTAAGTTGGCTTGAATTTTTAGGACACTCTTCAAGTGTTATTTTTGACTACATTTGAAGTTTCGTGATATCAGTGATTCTGTCTCACAACTTTGTTTCCTGAACATAGTAAGTCCTGTTTCTTTAAGATGAAAACTAAAATTATACAATCACATATGCTGAAGGTAAATATTACATGCAAGTTTTTTTTTTTCTTCTGACATATTCAACCTTGGTATTTTCGTGCCTGTGAAGTGGCCATGTATACCATATGCGTTTGACCAATTGGAGTTAATAAAAATTCTTAATATTCAAACTATACTGAGCATTCTTTGTTTTTATGGACATCAGTTATTACTATATGGTGGTGGTTAAGTGTTGGATGAAAGATAAATTAATATTTTAAGATGGCGTTTGTATTAACAGTGCTATTTCTCGCCATCCCTGTGAATGATTAAAACTTTACTGTGTCTATTTGCAGTCTCCTAGCTGGTGAGTTTAGCAATTTACTTGGACAACACAGGAAAAGATCTGCTGTGGTGCTTCTGTAACCACTCTGACTAGGCTGAAACGATGCCTTTTACGTGTATTTATGATCTGTTTATATAGCTTCAAAACATGCTATATAAAAAAAAAAAATTGGCTTCTTCAGAGTTCGAGTGAAGTGGCTGTGTTTGCCAGAAATAAGGATGTAGTCTTCAGGGATGACCACTGGGCCAATCATTTAATAGCCAGGCAAAGCCTCCTCGGGCTTTCAGAAGAAAGAACTGGTTTCTGCTCCACATTGTCTCCTTGAAAGCAGTTAGAGAAGTCAAAGTATAAGTTAGCTTCTCTAATTATGGATAGCTAACTTTCAGAAGGGCTATTAAGCTGGGTTCTCCTGTTGTATGCCTGGCTCCTGCGGATGCCAGATGCATATGTGCGCATGCACACAATCCCCGGTACAGCAGCAATTCCATCTGGTATGTCGTAGGCCTGCCTTGACATAGAACTGTTCCAGAGCAACTCATTTTAAAGCTGCAATATGTTAAATAGGCAGCCCTTCACTGAAGACCTCTCGTATGTTGGCAGTTTATCAGCATCAGGGTTGTGATCCTGTCGCTTCTTATTAATGAAGACTTTTATTTAGCTTAGCAAATTATATCTCCTGCTAAAGTCCACTCTCAAATGGTAAACTTGAAAGAGACGTTGGTAACTTTTTTGTTAATTAGCCATCAGGGTGCTTTGGCCCTTGCTTGTTATAGCCATTTAGCTATATTTCTTTTGCTGAGATGCGGTTTGTTTTTGAACCAGGAACCCCCCCCCCCCCCAATGATTAAGAATCTCTTTTTGTTTATCGCTTTTGAAATGGGTTTTTTATCTTTCCTATTAGATGGTCATTTCCTTTAGTCTCAATTTAACTTCCATTTTCAAATTCCTAGCAGGGGTTTTATTGGAGCATTTACATTCCCCGTGCTGCAATTGGACTTTCCCAGCATTTGTTTTGTTTGTTCTTGGGCAGCCCAAGAGAATGAGCATTCTGTTTTCATATTTAATGTGTGTTTCTTACATACAACAAGTTCAAGGACATTAGAATGTTTGTGCTTACAAACATTCTACAGTGTGACCAGCACTCTGATTTCATATATTCAGGACTGATATAAAGATGTTGTATGTTGTCTGAAGTCTTAGGAATAGTGACAGATTTTGGTGTCTGACCTGGCTGGTTTTTGACTTGCCTTTCCTTTTCACAGTCCCCTGTCTTCTACACTGCAGCATTATTTGTTTCCTTTTTTAAAATGCAGGGTAATGCCTTGGTGGGGTTGTGAATTGATAAGATGTTAGAGGATTTTTTGGCAGCATCTGACCCAATTAAAATTGCAAATAGACTATGAGCCAGCGATTTCTGTTTTTATATTTGTGCTTTTTTGTATAAGGCACTTATTGTAAGCATTGTTTGAAATAACAAAATCTTGGAATGTTTATCAATAAGGAATTGGCTAATTAAAGTATATCTATTATATAGTCACCTATAAATAGTTATTTATGTGCTGTTACTGAAATGTAAATAGGTGCGAAGAGCATTTAGAAAAATCTGTATGTATTAAACTATTTTTTATCCTCACCTGAGCTTGTACACATTTACATTTGCTTTGGAAATATTCAAACTATTCATGAAGCAACCTTTCAGGTATAGGTTGGAGAATTAAAGATTTATTTTATACAGTTCTTTGGATATGATCTTTTTGCATCAAATATATATCTTTTAATTTACAAAAATATCATTAAAATAGAATTACTAATTCAGCTAATCCCTCGTGTGTTTCTCAGAGCATCTTAATAGGTTTTCAGCATTTCCTGCACCAAAATTGTTAGTGTTCAGTGCCTGTGTTGAGCTGAGCACTGTGTCCTGTGCTTGGGAGATCAGAAGGACTAGGTTATGGATACTTTAAGTCAGATGGCTAAGTCTTAATGACAGCTCATAGCCAGGAAACAGAAGAGATTGATTATGGGGGGGGGGTTTAGTGAGGGCTGCTACAAAAATTGGGAAAACGTCCATGAAACTTGGTAGGTGTGAGTAGCACTTGCGAAGAGGGTTTATGTAAATAGAGGGAGACTTTCCCTAGGAGAAGAGGATTAATTGTGATGTTCTCCTAGCACACTGAATAAACAGTTTTGATTATTAGTGAATGGGTAGTTTTCTGGAGGGCCCTGAAACCCACCCAGAATGTTTCCATTTCTTGTTTGAGAGAGCCAGACTTGGACAGTTTTGAGGGCGCCTTGGTGTGAGAAAGGCTGAAGTAAAAGACGGGTTGATGGTGTGAAAGGGGCCCTTAGGAGGAAGGAGCAGGAAAAATGGAGCATGCTTGAGTGCCTGACTGTGGTGGAAGCCACCAAAGGAAAATGAAAAACCACTTGTTTACATTCTTTGTATTCTTTGGGGAGAGAGTCTCATGAGATACTTGAGCATTTCCTAAAGTAAGTATGCAACGTGAACCATAGCTTATGATGCTTTATAAAGTGTCTCTTCCTTGAATCATAATATACAGTTATATTCTACCATGTTTTTATAAACATTCTATATCGGAGGAAGTTGAAGTGATTAAAATATTCTGTCCTTGTAAATCTGAGTAATACTAGGTATAACAAATAGTTTACCTCATGTTGAGGTTGGAGGAGCATTTCTTTGAAGGAGATAGGAAACTGTTCTAAGGGTTGTCTGTGTGTGCTAAAGGAATTCACTGTAAAAAGAAAGTTTATTGGCTGGGCGCAGTGGTACAAGCCTGTAATCCCAGTACTTTGGGAGGCCATGGTAAGAGGATTGCCTGAACCCAGCGGCTCGACACTGGGGTGGCTATGAGTGTGCCACTGCATTCCAGCCAGGGTGGCAGAGTGAGACTTGGACTCCAAAAAAAAAAAAAAAAGTTTATTTAGTGGTAAGTTAGACAAGCATTTCTCAAACTTGTTGGTCAGAGGATCTTTTTATACACTTAAATTATTGAGGACCCCAAACACCTTTTATTTATATTTATCAGTATTTACTGTGTAGGAAGTTAAGTTGAGAAAGTTTAAAAACATTTGCTTATTTAAAAAAAAAAAATAACAAACCCATTACATATTAACAAAAATGTTTTTTAAAAGGAGGGCTGTGTATATTTTTCCCTTAAAAATGATAAAGGTGACAGTTTTATGTTTGACATTAATATCTGACTTAGTAGAAGTTAACTGTTTTCTCCTTTTGCAGCAATATGAATACAGAAGCAGACATCACATATAATCTTTAGAAAGCTTCACTGAACAATTTATGAGCGAAAAAGACATTGTTTTGACCTCCAGGATCTATGAAAATGTCTAAGAGCACTCTCAGGGTTCTCAAACCATACTTTGAGAATCACTAGATTAGGTTAAAGGTGTCTTGAAAGATAGAGCTAAGCCTATGTGAGCATTAAAAGAAAACTTGGAATCTGTAATGTTGGAGTGGACAGTCATCTTTCTAGAGAATGTGAACATGTAAGAGTAAAGCCATAGACTTAGAGTAATTGAAGGTGAGATTGTCCTTGGGTGTTGAAAACTTGAATGCTATGACCAGATTCCATCACTAGCAAGCTTTACCTTGGGCCAACCCTTGGGTCTTGCTTTCCTTACCTAAAAATTGAGTCTGTGGACCAGTGTTCAGAAATCCCCTGTAGCACTAACATCCTATGACTTATTCATGTATTGTTTTTTATAGCACTCTCAACACTTTCTATAAATACACATATGCCCACATACCTACGTACACATAGTTGGGGCACTGTGGAAGGTCACATGAGCTAAAAATGCACCTTAGGGTGGTTTACCTACTCCCAAGCGTTTTTTTTTCCTATATCAGTTTCATTGTCCTAGTTTGTTTCTTAAATAGAAATTGACTAAACAGTACTGCGGGTATGTATATATCTTAACCTCTTTTGTCAATTGCTGAACACACCTGCATTAAAAGAAAGTCAAAAAAAAAAAAAAAGACCTTCCAATGCATTTATTCCCCTCTCTCACAGCAGTCTCGGGATTGGGTAAGAAGAAGCCAGGTGAGGAGCCATCTAAACCACCCTTGTCAGGCAGAGCTCCACTTGTGAATTCCTGGTTGCTGCGATTGTTGGAAGAAAATGCCATAGGAATTACTCCCCCTTTAAAATGCAAAATGAGGAAAGGTGCTCATTTATTGTTTTTCTGTGTGTAGTTTCTCATTTGTTTAATATTCTGATAGACTTAATTTCTTTCCATTTTCATATTTGAGGATTTAAACATTTTCTGCATTTTGATTGGATAAATTCCTGAACATTATGTTATCAAATGTTGAGATCTATATATATTCTGGCCTGACCAATAAATGTTAGGAGGAGTGGCATTCTGCCTTCTTAAGGATATTGATTTTTATTTAAAGCTGAAGTCCCTTTAGCTAAGTCACCTGGTGAGAAGTGGTGAGGATAATTGATATTTTGGAATTTCAGGTTGCAAGAAACTTACCGCGTTGAAAACTGTGTAGCCTTGAAGGCAAAGACACACTTTATATTCTGATAGTTCTTATACATAGAGCTTAATACTTATTAAATGAACGGCAGTAAAACTTTTCCTTTTGAGCACAAAATTCAAAAGAAGAACATTAATTACTTTTTAAATTTGGAAATCCCTTGTAGCTGTAAAAATGAAATCTTCAGCCTGAGAAAATTTCTGCCCAGTTGAAAAGAAATAAAGCAGCAGTAAGCATTCATTTTATTTATTTATTTATGAGTAGGAATCTCATTCTGTTACCCAGACTGGAGTGCAGTGGCACACTCACAGCCACTGCAGCCTCAACCTGCTGGGCTCAGGCAACTCTTCCACCTCAGCCTTCCAAGTAGCTGGAATACAGGCATGCGCTACCATGCCCAGCTAATTTTTTGATTTATTGTAGAGACAAGTTCTCGCCAAGTTGCCCAGGCTGGTCTCGAACCCCTGGGCTCAGGTAGTCCTCTTGCCTCGGCCTCCCAAAGTGCTGGGGTTATAGGTGTGAGCCTCCTCGCCTGGTTTCAGATTTTTTTTTTTTTTAAATATTAAACTTGAGCCTGTTTCCAGTAGTGCTGTTTTTGTATTTCTTCTAGGCTTTTTTATATTTATTCCATACTTCAGGTATTTCTGGGTAAGAGTATCTTCAAAGCCAAAGGACTGTTTTCAGTCTTCAGAGCTCCTGTTACATAGTTCCAAATTGAAATAAAAAATAAAAATGGAAAGGAGGGTTGCTGTACAGTTCACAATATTTAGGCTTGATTTATAGTTCTCTGTTGGGTCCAACTGTAAAGTTTATTGGTGTGAAATGTGTTTTTGATCTGAACATCCCCCAAATGAGGTGCTCTTGCTTCAGATGAGCAGCATGGGACTGCTAATGTCAGTTTTCCTCTGGCTTCTGTTTAATGAATGAGAATGAGATCCTCTGAGGAGTTAAAAAGTATATTCATTGCCCTTGAAGGCACTCATAGTGAATGAAGATAGATCTAAATTAGTATTTGAATAAAAATTTTATAGTTGTCTGCTTCCCCAAACTAAATTTAAAGTTTAGTTTTAAACTTTTACTGTAAGTTATTTTCAGTAAGTCGAGTTTTCTAATTTTGTAGATTCATTTGCTGAGAAGGATTCTTTACTGATTTTGCGCTCACTGAAACCAAGTAACTTGAAGTCATTTTATAAAGGTAGGGATAGTGACCTACATCCTTTGAAAGGCTTCTTAAAATTTCTTGTAGTTTTTTTTGTTTGTTTGTTTTGAGTTGGAGTCTCACTCTGTCGTCCAGACTGGAGGGCAGTGGCACGCTCCCAGCCACCGCAGCCTCGACCTGCTGGGCTCCGG
>NW_007095256.1:110320-120783 GCF_000164805.1 Carlito syrichta
TTTTTTTTTTTTTTTTTTAAATAAAGATGTGGTGTGCAATTCAGAGTTAGGTATACAAACGTTGATTATGCAGGTACCCTTGTTGATGTGGTATGCCCCTCCCTCCCCAGCAGTTTCCCTCAACTGCCGATCCCACCTCTCCCCCCGCAGTTTCCCACTATTGCCAATCGCTTTCTTATAGTATTATAATTGTTCAAGGTCTGTTTATGAGTGAGAACATATGGTACTCTGTTCTTTGTTTCTGTCCATATGACCCATCATGTAGTTTTTAAAGAAAGCACATGAGTGCCCGGCACGGTGGGTCAAGCCTGTAATCCCAGCACTTTTGGAGGCCAAGGTGAGAGAATTGCCTGAACTCCAGGGGTTCAAGACCAGCCTGGGCAACTTAGTGAGACCTTGTCTCTACAATAAATAAAGAAATTAGCCGGGCATGGTATTGCATGCCTGTAGTTCCAGCTACTTGGTAGGCTAAGGCAGAAGGATTGCCTGAGTTCAGCAGGTCAAGGCTGCAATGGCTGTGAGCATGCCACTGCCCTCTACCCCCTGGGAGACAGGGTGAGACTCTAACTCAAAAAAATAAAATAAAAATAAAATAAGAAAGCACATGATACTGAAGACCATTTCACGTTATCCTTGAATGAGAGGATGAGGAATGGGCTGGACATACTCTACATGTTGCGGTCACTTGTCACTTTTGGCATCGGAGCATGGTGCCATTTCATTCCAGCTTACTGGAGCTGCACTGGGGCTCTACCATCCCTGGTTGTACAGAGTGCTCTAAGGCCCCAGCATAAGCAGATAGCTTGGTGACACCTGGTAGTGCTACACTAAGCTGAGAGGAATAGGAACTCTCACTTTAAGACTTAATTATTCCTTGTTAATCTAGGGTTCAAAATGCAGGGATCCTTATTCAGGTTGACTCAGCCTCTCCAAGTTATGTGTCTGACCTACAAAATGGGAACAGTGATGTTTCTTACCATGAAAGCTTGATTGGGATGCTTTCAAAACTAGCTGCTTTCTTTTTCCTGTGGCATTTCTTGGGAACTGAAGATAAGTTGCATTAATGAGATTTATTTTAGGAGAAATTATTGGACTTTAAGGTTTCGTTTCTCTAATACTTAGAATCCTTCAACTCTTGTACAGTAAAGGATCAGGTCTGTCCTCTGTACTTACAGAACACGAGGGCAACTATGTTTAAAAGCAAGGGTTTGGTTTAGATTTGCTGGGAGACCTTTTATAGCTTTGGGGAAAGGAAAGAGAATGGGAAACTAAAGGACTGGATTTTTCTTTTCAATAATAAATAGTGCCCTTTCAAAGTTTTCTACTTCATAATAAGTTTCTTGCCCAATCCTGTGCCTCTTGTTTGGCGTATTTAGGTCTGTAAAGAAGCTTAGTTTAGCTGGAAGGGACCTGGGTGTGTGGTAAGGCAATTAGAGGCTCTCAATGGAAGACACACTAATTAGTGATCTGCATCTCTTTTAGACTAGGGTGTTGGCTGCTGGAAGTAATAGGAATTACTATTAAGCATCAGTGACTAAGAATTAATCTTATTTAGTTGGAAATGGAGATAGATACTGTAATTAGATGCGAGAGACCTAGTGATCAGACTTGAAAAATGTAGGCCCTCAAAATTATTCTACTTTTCCCCACCTACAAGGGGAGGTTGAGTTAAAGTACAAAATCTTACTTTGTATAAGACACCCCACGTTTGACCCTGAGTGCCTTTGGAGGGCACTTTACTTTTTAGGGACTCTGTTTCTCATCTCTAAAATGTGGAATGGGAAACAACACATAGGGCTGCTTTCCTCCTTTAAAAATCTGACTTGCTGATTTCTGAACCAGGTGAAGGTGTGGTACTGCTCCGTATGACTTTATTTTTTTGTTTAGAAGTCACAGGCAGAGATCCTACCTTGTTTTTTTTTTTGTTTTTTTTTTTTTGTGAGTAGTTGTTTGAAGACAGAGATGGAAAAAGTTTTTTTAAAAAGCTGCTATGAGATTGAATTAGATTTTATTAGGCTCTCTACTAGGATTATGTCTGTCATAATTAGGTAATTAGCACTTTAGGAAGGCCATTATGATTAGGGCTTTAATAGTTCTTCCATCCTTCACTTTGCGTGACCACCACCTGGGAGAAAATTTTGTATACCTATCAAGGAAGAAAATGATCAAGTTTTGAATTTAAGAACCTAACTGTTAAGTCTTGATTAAATGATGCCTATTAGGTTGTAATTATATCTATCTATAAAATGGATGATAGTAGATTTGATTGCTGTGTTTCCTCAAGCAGTTTAAGATAATGAATTTTAATTATATGTGTGCCTGGGAACCATTTTAATCCATTGAGGGAAAAATGGACAAGGCATATTGAAAATGGAAAGTGTTCACCTAGGTGTATAGCCTTCAGCTTGTGATTTTAGAGGAATTGGAATAGAAAAATCTGACTCTTCCCCTCATCTCCCTTCCTACTCACATACACCTCTTCAGAGGCTCCTGAGTTAACATTTTCTTCATTTTATTTGAAGTGTTACAACGCTTAGCAGATGTCAAAGGCTGTGGCATAGTAGAAGTGGTTGTGTCAGCATCATTTGAAGGCTTTTCCTTTGTGGCAGGCACTGTTCTCAACAGTCTGCATACATTCACTTGAGTTCTGGAACTCTTGAGATGTAGGTAGTGTAATTTTCACCATTTGATAGGTGAGGAAACTTCAGCACTGAGTGGTTTAAGTTACTGGCCCAAAGATACAGTAAATGGTACAGATAGAATTAGAACTCAGGCAGTCTGGCACCAGAGTACACAATAACAACTGTGCTATAATTCTCTGTGCACAGGTATCATACCTAAATTGTGGATCAATTAGAGTACTGTTTTGCTTTTGTAACCCTTTTGGATCTGACTTTATGAGCTGTCTCCTCAAATAAAATTAATTCTTGCAGGACTTGCAGGATTTAGATACATTTGAGTCAGAATGTTGTAAGAGACAGATAAAGGACAGTTCTGTCTCTGTCTCCATGCCTGAAACCCCCAGTGGCTACAGATTCTTACTGCATACTTTTTAATAACTCAGGAATCTCATTATGGCAACCCTAAGTCCTATACCTTTTTTGGGTTTCCTCTCAGCCCCCCCTCCTTTTTGTATTCTCTCAAGCCCTATCTTTTATTAGTTTTATCATTAGCAGCTCCCCTTCATCAACCCCCAAGCACCCTACTTTCAGTTTTAAATTTCCAGTACCTGGCCTTCAGGGATTATTTGTGTATTACACGAGATTTACCTGATAACATGAAGATGACTTACATTTCTTCAGTTCATTTGTGTTTTTACATAAGATTGTTCCTGTGATGTATTAGGGATTTACTTGGTGAACATGTATTAAGATTTAAGATTCAATTTAATGACTTTTAGAAAACAGTTCTCTTTTTGTAGTGCTTTTACTGGTTATATTTTTTGGAAAACATGCACGTGCGCGTGTTTAACAGGATTGAGGTTCACTTTTGGGCGTAAGTAAAAAGTAGGATTCATTCTGAATTTTGGTTAATTTTTGTCTTGAGTCAAACTCATCATATCCTATTGTTAGCAACTCAGGACTCAGCTGGGCAGATGGTGGCTATTGCATAAATCAGGGCATTGATGTATAAAGGTCAGGTTAATTCAACCTGAGTTCATTTAGCTAAATTGGCTACAGTATCATGCTTGTTGTGAGTTGCGTTTTATATCAACCAGCTTTGTAGTCCGTTGTTCCCATCCTCATTCTTTATAGTCAGCTGTCTCTCAAATGCATCCATACTATTTGCCACAAGGAAAATAGGGTTAAAGTGAATAGATAAGCAAGCCCAAATTCATTCTGTCTGTTGGTATTTCACGATCATGATATTGAATCAGTAGGGTAACCTATACGAAGAATATAGGGCAGATGGAGTTGTTCTCAGAATACCTTTGTATATTTGGGATTGTACTCTTTGTTTTGAAGAGACTTATAGAACTATGATTAAATATTGTCTGTGCAGGGAGCCAAATCTGCCATATGGATTTGGTAATAATAGTGTCCTGGCTCCCTGTATGGATGGTCAACCCTGGATATCTTGCAGAAAGCCATTGCCCTAGTAAGGGAAATCTTACACATCTTTGAACCTTAATGACTAAGTGGCAGAATTATAATCTGGCTACGTTGTGGGTTTACCGTTAGAGTGTGAAGCTGTTTTTGCCTTTTGGCAGTATTTTGCTTTCATCAAGATGATCTCAGCTTTCATTAAGTTTTCATCTGATTGAAAAGATTGATTTTTGAGTAGGTGAGAGTCCTTTTATGTGATGTCTCAAAGGACACAGTATGGGTCAAATCGCTCTTCAAATGGATGGAAATTGTGAGGAAGAGGCTTTTTAAATGGAGATAGCAAGTTATCCAGAGCTTATTGGAACTAAGAGCTTTTATATGTAATAAGCTTCCACATTTGTAAATAGCAGGAACTGTAATAACCCAGTGAAAACCCCATGGCCAGGACTTGAAACAGAGTTATGTGTAAATGTTGATCATCCTTCTAATGCTAACACATTATAATAGCACCTAGAAAGTTTATCATTTGACTTTTGGTTTAGTTCTTCCTTGGATCAGTAAAGTTTATTATTCCTCAAATTTTTGTTCCTTGCAAAATAAGAGTAAATAGAAGATCCAAGAACCCAAATGGGTATATATTTCCTTTGTATTATATCCCAAAATATAGTGGGAAAAAATCCTGAGAGTAAGAAAGTCATTAAAACATAATTTAAGCATTTTTCCTAGTTTATGAGGAGGTGGTGGTGCCACAGAGCAGGCTGTGCAGAGGAGTCATTATTAAAAATGATTGTTTAGCTCTTGGAAATACTTTCCTGGAAACTCTAAACAGCAGTACCTCAGCTTTTAAGGGGGAGACATATTGCCATTAAATGTCTTGTTTTTGTCTCAGCTTTCAAATGAATAAGGGAACATTTTTTCTTAAATATATGGAATCCTGAGCTTTTCAATTCTATCTTAATACTGGCAACTGAAAATTTCTTCTCTGTGAGATAATCTGTATTTTATGGGAGTTTCTTCCTGGGGTCATTTTATACAATATTAATGGCTATTATTTTCCATTACTTAAAATTCTCTTATTGGTTTCTTACATAGTCACTGGTGGGAATTTGGATTCATAGATAATCTTGATATAAAGCATATATAAAAGCGCATGCCTATAGCTCCAGCTACTTGGAAGACTGAGGCGGAAGGATTGCTGGAGCCCAGCAGGTCAACACTGGGGTGGCTGTGAGCATGCCACTGTACTTCAGCCTGGGCAACAGAGTGAGACTCTAACTCAAAAAACAAAACAAAACAAAAAACAACAAAAACCATAAATAAGCCACCCACTTAGTCATGATGAGCCTATAACTTTTATGGTCTATAAAGGTAGGGGCCTAATTTGTTTTTCAAAGTTGTTGACTTTGAAAATATTGCTTAGATATGTTTTCTTTTTATGTCTATAGAGCAATAGTGTTATTTTACTCCTGTAGTTTATTTTGATAGCTATTGATTTGTAATTGTGTATGTAGGTGTTTTATCTCCACCCCCACACCCTCACCCTATGTGTGCGTGTGCGTGCAACAAAATAAGGGGGGAAGCTTGGCAAAAGAGAACTGTTAATCTTTTTAGCTTTTGTTAAATTTTATTTTTTGTACGTGCTGCATATATCTAACATATGGTCCTGCTCTCTGCTTATTAAAACAGTAGAAAGTAGAAATATTAATGCTTACTTTGTCATATTTTATCTGTATTACATTGGTCAGGAAATCTTCCCAGATTTCAGGGAACAATGCCAAGTAGTTGGTATACTGGCTCTGAAAAGATTAGGTTGGTTTAACCATGTGAGTTTTTTAGTGATTTTTCTGAACATTATGATTGATTATACAAGCTTTGTATAATTTTAGTAATTAGTCTGGTTTGACTAATGTAGTTATTTGGTGTAAAAATGGCTGATATTTTGGATTTCTCTAATTCTAGAAATTTTTAAAACAAAGTATCTTATTAAGCTTTGAATTTGCAAAAGGGGGCTATCTATTCAATATGGATTAGAATATATCTTCTCACTTCTTTTAAAAAAAATTGTTGTCCTCAGAAGCTTTTAGGAACTCTGGCAGGACAGCTTGCCTTTTCTCTTGCAAGAGGCCTGCTGTACATGTGTTTAACAGTCAATCTGTCTTAGAAAGTGGGTGGTTCTTTTCCCCTCTTGATGGGAAGCTGATGGCCCAGCCCTCTTGGGCACGCAGTGTTCCAGGAAACAGTCACTGATGTCCCTGAATGTTATACTATCAGTTTGCTTTTGATTATGGGCCCTGATTGAAGATCTATGTACTATCATTTCTCTGACCTATCACCCCTAAGTTAGGAGGGAAAAGATAAGCTCATCATGCAGCTTGCTCGCTCTTGGTGTGCTAGTGACTACAGTGCACTTTGATTTGGGTCAGAGTGATGAAAGAGCTAAGACTCTGCTAGAACTTAAATCTTCACTCTGGTTGGGTCTCTACATAAAGATTACCACATACAGGGGGAGTGTGTGTCGTCTTAAAAGTGTGATATAGTGCACGAAAGGTTATCAGAAAAAAGCTCTTGGAGGACTATATTTAAAGGAGTAAGTGAAATTTATTGTAATGATGACCATGTGTGTTAATTGGAACTGATAGAGAGAAGATGCCACGTGGAGAAAATAGCAGTTTTAAAAGTTTGGTGATAGAAAGTCTAGTGAGTAGGACAGAGCTGTTTTGGGGGCATAGAAAATCAAAAGCCAGGTATTCAGTTTGTTGGAAATCTTGGTATATTACTGTGTTTCACCCACATGATCAAAATCAATAAGGATCCAGTGTAGGTTATGAAGCTCGGTTATGTTCTCATAGAAAGAGGGTTGAAGAGGCTTGTTAGGAAGTTCTCCGGAGGATTGATGGGGAGGGGATAGTTGAAAATTGGGGAACTCAGAGAGAGACTCTGTTAGTTTTGTTGCCGGGATGGTAGCTTTGGAAATGAAGCAGTGAGTGGGAGGAGAACTGGACTGGTGGAACTCAGATGAAGTCTTATATGTGCCTCTCATGGCCTCTAGATCTGTTGCAGTGTTTAGGATGATTAGATTTAGGGGGAGATGAAAACCTCTGAAAAGTTTCTGAATTTCATTTGGGTCAGATCTCCCCATTTCCTATTTATTTGAAGCTGAAGTTTTTCTGTGTTGTGAAAGTGAAGCATCATTGGTTGTAAGGAATGCATGTTGTCTGTTTTCACGGGCCAGCTGAAGCCTCATGGATTTTCTCCTCCCTGCTCTCAAACCACAGGTAGTCTGGACATGTTAAGGAGTTCATGGACATGTTACAGAATTTTTGATTTTCTGTACCTTAAATTATTACTTGTATAATTTGTCTTTTACTAGGTAGTAGCGTCTTTCAGATCTTGTATAAGCACCTGGTAGATGATTTGGTGACGCTAAAAGCCTGTTTGAATAAAATCAGTGTGTGGCATTTTTGGATAGAAGGTTTTGCCATAACAAGCCCCTTGTGATTATTTAATGTTCTTCAGTAACTTCTTTTTTCCGGCCACCACTTAGAAAGAGGAAATAAGCAGAGAGGATATTCTAAATTGTCATAACAGTGAGAATAAAATCAAGGAAAGAGTGTGAACTTGGTGGCTCAAGCCTATAATCCCAGCACTTTGGGGGCTGAGGCAGGAAGATTGCTTGAGGCCAGGAGTTTGAGACCAGCCTGGGAAACATAGTGAGACTCTGTCTCTACCAAAAAAAAAAAAAAATGGGGGCATGGTGGCACATGCCTGTAGTCCCAGTTACTTGGGAGGCTAAGGTGTGTGTGTGGGGGAATTACTTGAACCTAGGAATTTGAGGTTACAGTGAATTAGGGTCTCATTCTGTTGCCAAGGCTGAAGTGAAGTGGCATGATCACGGCTCACCACAGCCTTGGCCTCTTGGGCTCAGGGACCCTTCCACCTTAGCCTCCTGTTGCTGTGATTAGGTAAAAGTGTCAGCCATTGTGTCCAGCCTTTGTTTAACTTTAGCTGCCTCCATAAAGATCCTATCATCAAATGTAGTCGTATTGGAGATTAGGGCATTTTGGGACATACAATTCAGTCTACAACGGGGGCAAGGGTATTGAATTTCTATAGGAATGAAAATAAATCAGTTTTTTCCCCTGAATTTCTGCTCTATAGTTTTTATTTTTCACTGAAGAAGGGAAATGATTTCTGGTATTTACGAAGGGTCAAGGTTCCTTGCCTCCCACTCCAGTGATTGGTGTTTGCTGTTTTCAACGTGTTTTTTTTTTTTTTTTTACTCTGTATAACACTTTCTGACCACCTCTGCCTTTTAAAGTTGGGTTTTGACAATTGATATACAATTGATTTCTTCTCTAACCTCTTCAATTTTATAGTCTGACCTCTTGTTACAAAACTTCTTTTAAAGGCACTGTGCTTATGCTTTAAAAGCCACTTAAGCAGAGCATATACTTAAAAGATACAATATTTTTGTCACAGATGTCAAGAGGGTCTTGGCAGTGCTTTCATGGAATATCTGCTGGTGTCTGTGCATCTCTGAGACTCTGGACTCCTCTACTTGAAAAACACGTGGAGGTTAAGTGTTCATCATGGGACCTGCAGTGTTTGTGTTGGAAATGCTAAGAGATGTGAGGTTTGGGTTGTTTTTTGTCGTTTGTGTACTTGACCATAACAGACCTCTGCACATCAGAACTTCTTAATGTGGTTTTTAAGCTAAAGGAAAAATTAACACGGGGACCCTAATATATACAACATAAAATCAAAACTTTGGATGAATGTTTAATATCAAGTTATATTAGCTGGTTGGTTTATAGTCCCCAACCTAACTTAACTGTTGCTTTCTTGTTTCTTCAGGATAACTATCAGAGATCCAGACTGATACCTTATTTTTCTTGAGGAACTGCAGTGAAACTTTCTTTAGATTGAGGTTTATAGGTGATTATGACAGGAGATGAAGGATATTATTCTAGTTCCTTGAGTTAGGTTTTTAGTGTGGCCTCATTTTTTTGAAAGTGAATTCCCAGAGCAGCTGATATGCCTGTAATTAATCCTAAGTAGAAACTTTATTTCAAAGCCAAAAGTATATTTTGATTTTATCTGTGCAAGGCACACAATGAGAAGGGGAGATGTGTGGGTCTCTGAGAATGTGGATTTAAATGGTTTGGAGAAATATTTGCTGTCCTTTCATCCAAGCAAGTATTTCAGTTGATTTTTTGTGCCTTTTCTTTCTTACCCTTTTTCAGCCACAGAAGTTTAATTTCAAGATTCTCTCTATCACCTCTCCCTAGTATTCATTATACCTGTTAGATCTGTTTTGTTTTCAGTACAAAACAGCCGTAGGACCCATCACTTATTTTATAGTGGTTCTCTAGCCAAATAATGATTTAGGAGAAAATTTTTCATTTGCTGAAAGGCATTTTTTCTTTCTTACCAGCAACTGCCATTTTGTGTATTAGTGGATTATTCAAACATTATAGCCATTTCTCTTTGAAAATTTTGGTTTCAGGCAATAGAAATTAATGGAATCACTTTACTCTAGGAACGTGGTTACCCCTCACCTCTGAGTTTCCTACCTGTATATATTCAAGAAAGGGTTAAAATAACTTACTTAAAAGCTTCAAATATCTTTTCTCATTTGTAGGTGATATTTAGTAAAAGCTTGAAAAATAAGTTAATTGTTTTTATAACTATATTCCATCCCCCACCCTCCCTTTTAAGAATGTTTACTTTTCTGGGGAAGGGAGTTATGTGATAGCTTGTATGATATAACAAATTATTTTGGAAGCAATTTCTTGCCTTTCAGATTGTGGATTTCAGGATCACTTAGTTAAAGAATTACCTACTGAGTGTGTGGAAATCATCTTAAGACAAAATAAGGGTTGTGAAAATGAAAGTTAAATAAAATCTTGCAAACGAACAACCAGGCTTTATCATTCAGCAGGCATCAGATTTTAAGTTGTATGGATTCTTCTGAGTAATAATCGAAAGTTTTACCCAGAAAAAAATCCTATTACTAGATTTAACCGTTTCCTAAATACTACTTGGCCTCAAGATTTCAGTTGAGCAAATACATTCATTTAAGATACAATTTTGTATATGTGTTCCATAAATTTAGTGTGTCACTTGATATGTAGATTTACTAACCATTTTTGAAATGACAGTCACTTCGGGGGAGGAGGTTACATCCCACCTTACCATTTAGGGAGTATTTTCATTTCTTGTGGCTCTGGGCACTGGTCTAGGCTGATGTAGAGGGTAATAGAGAGTAGGATAGAAATTAGAATACGTAGGCCAAGTTTCTAGTCTACATTTACTGAGTCTTTAAAACTATCAAGCAGCCGGGCTTGGTGGCTCAGCTTGTAATCCTGTGCCTTTGGGAGGCTGAGGTGAGTGGATTGCCTGAGCCTGCGGGTTCGA
>NW_007095256.1:120966-200502 GCF_000164805.1 Carlito syrichta
CTACTTGGAAGGCTGAGGCGGAAGGATCGCCGGAGCCCAGCAGGTCGCGGCTGTGGTGGCTGGGAGTGGCCACTGCACTCCAGTCTGGACGACAGAGTGAGAGTCTAACTCAAATTTAAAAATAAATAAATGAATAAAACTATCAAGCCTATCTAAAGTTATAATAAGAAGGAAAAAATTGGAGGACTATTTTCTTATACTGTACTCTATTAGAATACAGAAACTGTAGGTCTTTTTGCTTAAATTGCAGTAGTCTCCCCTTATCCAGTTTCACTTTCTATGGTTTCAGCGACACACAGTCAACTATGGTCTGAAAATATCAAATGAAAAATTCTGGACACAAATTGTGCCGGGCACAGGGGCTCACGTCTGTAATCCCAGCACTTTGAGAGACGGAGGTGAGAGGGTTGCCTGAGCCCAGGGGTTCAAGACCAGCCTGGGCAACTTGGTGTGAACTTGTCTACAATAAATCAAAAAATTAGCCGAGCATGTTGGCATGCACCTGTGGTTCCAGCTACTTGGAAGGCTGAGGTGGAAGGAATGCCTAAATCCAGCAGGTTGAGGCTGCGGTGGCTTGTGAACGTGCCACTGCACTTGAGCCTGGGCAACGGAGTGAGACTGACTCAAAACCACCCCAAAAGCCAAACAGTAAGTTTCAAATCATATACCCTTCTGAGCAGTGTGGCGAAATCTCATGCCGACCTGCCTGGACTTGAATCCTCCCTTGTTCAGCATATCCATGCTATTAATTGCTTATAGCCATTTGGGTTTTCGGATCAACTGTTGAGGGATCTCAGTGCTTTTGTTCAAGTAACTCTTCTTTAATAACAGCCCCAAAGCACAAGATAAGTGATGCTGGCATTTTGGATATGTCATAATGCTTCCTTTAAGTGAAAAGATGAAGGTTCTTGCCTCAATAAGGAAAAGAAAAAAGTTGTATGCTGAGAGATCACATTTATATGACATTTATTACAGTCTAATTTTATAACTTCCATTTTATTATTCGTTATTGTTGTTGTTAATCTCTTACTGGACCTACTTTTTAAATTAAGCTTTATCATACATATGAACTTACAGAAAAAATAATAGAGTTTGGTACTATCTGTGTTTTCAGGCATACACTGGGACTTTGGAACATTGTCCCTGTGGATGAGGGGAGGGTATCTCTAATAGTGCTTCCAGTATCTGAGCAAGATGATATGATTATTTTCTTTACCTTCTCAATGAAGGAATCAGGGCTTAGAATGGTGACTGCTAGAGAGGTTCACCACAGACTTGATGGTTGTAACCACTGTGCTACGTCTGGTTGCACAGCAAGCCCCGCTTATTAAGTTACTTCCTATATTTGGGATCATTGTCCATTGGCTTTAGATTAGTCAACCATTATTTCTTCTTAATCTTCCTAAAATTAATATTCTTTTTGTTACATTATTTTTATGTAACAAAATTCATTTTATGTTTCCTTCTTACTTGTAGTCTTAAAAAGTACAGATTCATTTTATGTTTCCTTCTTACTTGTAGTCTTAAAAAGTACAGATTTGCTAGCCTGTACTCAGCAAAATGATTTTAACTTTTTCTGCCTTTAGAATCATTGTTTGGAGTCAAGCCCATGGTCAGACTTTCCCTGAACTTGCTCTGGCTCCAGCACCTCCACTGTTCTTGAACTCCTGTTTCTTCTCAAAAGCTGATGTCTTCCTGAGTCTCTGATGGTTTGACTCTTGTCTGCTCTGTGTGACCCAGCTGGGTAGCCCACTTAGTTTTAGGAAGGTCTTTTTCAGTGGCTCTAAATCTTAACTGCAGGTTAGAGTCAAATCGGGTGCGTATAAAAAAACCAGTGACTGGGCCCTTAGGAAAGATTCTTATTTAATTGGTCTGGGATGAAGTAAGACATTGGCTGTTTTAAGTGCTTCACTGATGTGTGGTGCAAAGATCATGGGCTTTGGAGTCTGTTAGACCTGAATTGGCAAGTTTTGTGGTTTGGGGCAGGTTAATCTTTTTTTAAGCCTATTTCCCCATTTGAAAAATAGGGATAAAATGACCCATTTTATTAGGTTGTTAGATAACAACCTAATAGGGTTATGTGCCTTAAAGGGGCTTAAAAAACTGCCAGGCACATCCTAAATTACACTAATAATAGCTTATAAATAATGAACTAATAATAGCTACTCAACGATATTGTTTTCCCTTTCCAGACAGTCATGTTCTTTCTTATCTTTGCTATATACCTATTGCCCTTTCCTCGTGTTTGAATTCATGACTTTCCCTATAAAATTTATTTACTAGTTCAAGATCCTCAATAATGTTTTATTCCATTGTGTGCTTAAATAAAAGCATAAACCTTTTACCTTTTAAAATATAGTAGACATGAAAATAAAAAAAAAGACTTCCAAAGAGAAATAGAGAAACAGCATCAGAACTTCTTTGAATAGAAAAGTAAACTGGGTCATGTGGGTGTCATTTTAAAATTTCAGTGGCTTAGATTTTTAAAAGGCCTTTTTTTTTTTCTTTTGTTGCCACTAAAGTCTCTGTTACTGAAACCACTGGAAAGTTTCCTACGGATACACTTTTTGAACACTATTATCTTGGTTCTTTTGTCTTAATAAGTTCCTAGTCATATGTTTACCTTGAAGTTGAATATTTTCCTCCAAGCTTCTTATAGCTTTAGGCTGACTTTCTGAGTGATATATTCTATCTCCGGTGGTAAAGGGCAGATCAGCATCAGTTGAAGGGGATAACTCTCTATTTTTTTAAAAGTGTGTTTTTTATTGAACTGCATATTTTTTAAAGAGTGAAAGAGATTCCCTCCCTCAAAACGCTTGTTGTTGTTCTTCTGATATGTCAGCAATCACCTTTGAGTTGTCATTTTAGTAGCTCAGTGTCCATGTATATTTCTAAACCATTCATGTCTTACGAATTTTGGTATGAAGTAAGCATCTGAGTTTCTTGCCTAGAATAGTAAGCCTATATAGTTTGTCTCTATTACTTACATCATTTTGATGAAATTAATTATCACGGTTTTAATTTTTTTTAAGTTTCCTTTCACTTTCCTGGTATATAATAGGAAATTTTTTAAAAAATGACTTTTCCTTTTCTATGCTATTTTTTAAAAATAGCGCACATGATGTAGGCTTTCACGGCAATTCTTCTGGAAGGTGACTTTTCTTCATTGTTAACAGATAAATGCTCTGCATTTATCCTAAATGTTTCTGATGTCCTTGGGAAGATTTAGAAGTCTCTCAAGTTCAGCGAGCTTGAGACAATCAGTGTCCAAAATAGAGTATAGCATTGGTGAAGACTGGCCAGTCTGTTCTTTTAGTAGATCAATCAGCATTCTGGGTGACCTTCAAGTACACAAAGGTGTGGAATTCTTACTTAGGTCACCGTCTCTTTATTGGGACTGTAAATTCAGTAAAAAGGTTGAGGTAAGCCTTTTTTGAGTGGGACCCAGTGTCTTCTCCTTTATGAATAATTCCAAAAGTTTTTTTTCCCATGATGTGTCCTCTACAGTTTTTTGTTTGTTTTTTGAACTGTTAGTGTGCTCAGACTAGACTTGGTCATACACTTTACAAACACCTGCCGGGCTCGGTGACTCAGCCTTTAATCCCAGCACTTTGGGAGGCAAGGCGAGTAGATTGCCTGAGTCTGCAGGTTTGAGACCAGCCTGGGCAACTTGGTGAGACCTCATCTCTACAATTAAAAAAAAAAAAAAAATTAGCTGGGCGAGGTAACATGTGCCTGTAGTTCAGACTACTTGAAAGGCTGAGGTGGAAGGATCGCTGGAGCCCAGCAGGTCAGCGCTGGGGTGACTGTGAGTGTGCCACTGCACTCCAGCCTGAGGCGACAGAGTGTGACTCCAACCCACAAAGAAAACAAACAAATCAAAAGAAATACCTGTTAACAGATTGATCCAGACCTCCAGCAGCTGCTAGTTGGCAGAATTGGTCCAGGTTTCTGTGTTATAGCTGATTAGTACCTGTAAAGTGGCAATTGTATGTTAACAGACACAAGACAGGGTTGAATTATAGTGGCTCCAATTTGAAGGGGATTTTCTCCCTTGTTATTTAGCCCTTTGCATTTGGAGAGGTCTCGCAGATCACCTACCAGCAATTTGACTGCACTTTTTTTTTTTTTTTTTTTTTTTGAGGGGACGTCAAAAAAAAGTGGGCTGCTGTGATCCTTCCGCCTCCGCCTTCCAAGGAGCCGGAACTATAGGCGTGCATTGCCACGCCCAGCTGATTTTTGATTTATTGAAGAGACATGGTCTTGTCAAGTTACCTGGGCTGGTCTTGAACCCGCGGGCTCAGGCAATCCACTCGCCTCAGCCTCCCAAAGTGCTGGGATTACAGGCTGAGCCACCCAGCCCGACCTCGACTGCACTTTTTAATGAAATAGTGAAAAACGAATCACTTCATATTAAATAGTAGAGCATTGGAACCAATTATTTTATTGTAATGATATTTAGTTTATAATGGAATTTTGAACATCGAGGAACTTATGTCCAAAAAAATCAAAATTTTATAGTTTTTTTAAATAAATTTTTTATTTTAAAAACTGTGTGTGTCTAATGTGTGGTAACGTGCGAGAAACAGTCACTGACATACATTGCAGGTTCGTTGATACATCTTGTGCAATAGTAATTTGTTTGACATCTTCCACCTGATGTTTTTCTATTTGAGCAGATAATGCAGTCTTGTTTTCTTCCTCCCACATAAATGATACATAATTTATTGTCCGGTCTGTTGTTTGAAGACAGTGTGGAAGGACACACTCAATGATTCGTGAAAACCACTTCTCAACTGATCAGTCAAAAGTTAGACAAAGATTTAAATGGGACATGGATTTTTCATTGTTTTTGAATGGAAAACTTCAAGGAAAAATACAATTGTGCTTGTATAAGTTTCTCCTGTATAATCATCAGCAATCTTTTTGTCTCCTGAGAGGGAACATCTGACTGGTTTGCTAGATATACAGTGTCCCCTCTAAGGGGTTATCCAAAGGGTTAGGTTTCCACATTATCCTTAAAAAAAAAAAAAAAAAAAGGCTGGGCATAGTGGCTCAAACCTGTAATCCCAGCACTTTGGGAGGCCAAGGCGAAAAAATTGCCTGAGCTCAGGGATTTGAGACCAGCCTGGGCAACTTGGCAAGACCTTGTCTCTACAATAAATCAAAAAAATTAGCTGGGTGTGGTGGCATGCGCCTGTAGTTCCAGCTGCTTGGAAGGCTGAGGTGGAAGGATCACCTGAGCCCAGCAGGTGGAGGCTGCCATGGCTGTGAGCATGCCTCTGCACTCCAGCCTGGGCGACAACTCAAAAAAAAAAAAAAGTTTCCTTTGTCTTCAAAGAGCAGCTGTAATAACTAAAAGATCTTAAGTCCTTTTATGTTCTCCAGAACAGAGAATTAAGTTCATCAAAATTCTCAGCTCATAATATACTTTGATCTGTGCATAGGCTCTGTTATTTTGCTGCTGAAGAATATTTAGTTGTGTGATTTTTTTGTATTGTCATCTGTTTATCTTCATATTATCTTTCCTTTTTGCCTTCCTCAATAAACACTTAAGTTGTTTTCACTTTTTTGCTTTGGTGAACAGTGCTGTTATGAGCTCCCTGTTAGTGGCTCCTCCCACTCTTCCAATACTCTGTAACATTGTTCCTTGATTTTTTTTTTTTTTTTTTTTTGGTGGGCAAGTACAATAAGAAGTAAAAGTATAAATTGTGGGGAGGGGACTGATGGGCTTACTAACTCTGCCTTGTCAAGGAAAAGCATTTAATTTCATTTGATACATTCTCTATTATCACCTTTATTTCCTGGATGCTTAGACACTGAAAAGTAGGATGCATGTAATTTCAAAGAGAAATAGTATATATTTTTCACTTTACAAAAATCTCACTCTATTTCTCTTTTTGCCCTGAACCAAAGATTTTCCCACAATGTCTCCTGAAGTACTTTGCACTTAGGCTCACATCTGCTTAGTTTCCCTACAGATATTAAATGCATGACCAATTTCCTGAGCTCTGCCTTTACAAATGAATTCTTACAAATGAATTCTCAGAATAAAAAGCTAATTGACAGTGTGATGCAATGGGAGTTCCAGGCTGGAGCCCCACCTCTGCCCCTACCTATTTCAAAGGCACGGAGTCAATCTCTGGACTTCATTTGGGGAAAAAAGGGAATAGTTAAGCATAGATTGTTTTCAAGATTGCTCTAGCTTCTTTGAAGTTTCCATAATTGTAAAATTCTGCCTACGGTCTTCCACATGCCACATGTAACTGCTTAACTAGGATAAGATTCCTCGGGGTACAGGTTATCTTATTCACTGTCCTTCCCCTCCATAGTACCTAAGAGGTTGTGTGGCACCATCCTCTGCCTTCTAAAGACCAAGTATTACATCTGTCTCATCATGTTCCTTTTCTTTAGGTTTCGGTTAAATGTCACTTGTCTAGAGTGAAATTTCTTCTGGTCAGCCTCCCCACATTATTCCCACAGCATCCTATTGTTCGTTATGGCATGAAGAAACACTGGCTTGCCCTTCGGCTTATTTTAATACCTGTCTTGTTAATGCAGTGGAGTCAGTGCACATAGTAGGCATTAATGGAAAGGTTGAATTCACGTGTTCCTCATCCCTCTTTGAACATATAACAGCAGATAGCCTAGTGTATGTGCCCTTTCTCTGCTCTGAGCCTGATTTTTTTTCTTTGTCATCCAGATATAATCCCATCTTCTCACACTTACCAGATTGTGTCCTGTGTTGTGGTTCTGCATGTGTTCCGTTCCCTGCTTAGACAGTAAGTGGGAACTCCTTCTCTGAGTCATCTTGAATATCCAGCACTATGCCCTGCACATAGGATTTGCATATTAGAACAAATGTAGATAGATGTCTTTATCCTTCAAATGTGTTGATATTTGAGGCATATCTATTTTTTTCTGTGTCCTTTTAGTTGTGACTAAAGCCTTATTTTGAAAGCTCCATCTCCAAGGATCCCTGATGCCTTTATTCAATAAAGAACCTCCTTGTTTTAAGGTTGATACATGGCCACTCTATAGTTGTATAGGATTGTGTTGATGTTTGTCATACTCTCTGAAGTTACCTGTGTTTTTTCATTTTTACTTTTGATTTTGCTTGTGGTTACTCCATATAAGTGGCTCTGGATTGTGAGCTGAGATCCTGCTATCTTCAATCCTTGGCACTTTGAGCATTTCCCTTTCTGTTTACAAACTAAGTTTCTCTTTGGCTCCTTTTTTTTTTTTTTTTTTGGTCTAAAGTGTAACAGATGAGGTAAGGATAATTCTGCTTAATGTCTCATCTGGGAGTGGGACAACTCCACCACTCCAAGGAGTAGAGGTTGGCCAACTTTCACAGATACTGGAATGCATTCTAGGTATTTTTGTCCTTTTGAGGTATGAGTTTGTTGAATGCACAGAGAATGAGGTGGACTCTTCCTCTCTAGCCAAACTTCACCGGTTACTATCTGGGGGATATCTAGGGACTCAGCTGAGCTCTCAAATGAGAGGACCCATGAGCAGCTGAGTTGGGAAGCTAGGAGGAAAGAAAGGAAGGAAGGAAGGAAAGAACTAGGAGGAAAGAAAAGGGCCTGATAGGATTTGATTCTATCAAAGAAATTTGACCTTCCTGTTTTTCCTCTTAGCCATTGCTCCCTCTGGCCACCCTCACTACCCATGTCTTGGGGTCTCCCTCATAAGCTGTGCTTCCCCGTTGTGCCCCAACTCTATTTACAAAACTTTACTAATAAACGTAGGTAGGGTTGCCTCATTGGCAGAATATACCAATTAGTATTTGGCTATGTAAAGTGGTTTTCTTGATGTGGGATGGACCATGCTAATTATCTTTAGGCTTAATCTTAGTTTATAGTTCTAGCTCTTTAAAATGGCCTAATTTAGCTGGGCTCGGTGGCTCAGCCTGTAATCCTGCGCCTTTGGGAGGCTGAGGTGAGTGGATTGCCTGAGCCCGCGGGTTCGAGACCCGCCTGGGCAGTGAGACCTCATCTCTACAATAAATCAAAAAATTTAGCCGGGCGTGGTGTGCCTGTAATTCCAGCTACTTGGAAGGCTGAGGTGGAAGGATCGCCGGAGCCCAGCAGGTCGAGGCTGCGGTGGCCGGAAGTGGCCACTGCACTCCAGTCTGGGCGACAGAGTGAGACTCCGATTCAAAAACAAAAACAAAAAAAAAGTTTTAAAATGGCCTAATTTCATATGTTTTTAAGAATCCTAAAACGGTGAGCTAAGCACGATGGTAGGCTCTAAGCAAATGCCCACCATGTACTTTGATTTTGAATTATTGAGGACTAGCTATAGGGTATGAAACTGAAACTGGCATCTGAACATCACTGTCAGCTGGTTTAGTTTGACTTGGTTATCTGCTTGAACATTTTTATGTTAAATGCTTCTCCAATACTCTATTCTGCATGTTCTGGTATCTTAAATATTTGATATGTGGTACTTAATATATTATAGCGTTGCTGGTCTGCGTGCAAGTAAGTTTATGGTGAATAACTGGCCTTTTGAGTAGTGAAGAAAGCAAAGCCTGGGTTGGGAGTGTGTGTATTGTGTAATGTGTATTTTTGACTGTTAATTTGAATTTCCCAGGTCGCAGTGATTATGGCATCTTGACCTTACCATAAATTAGAAATGTGTTGTTAGAAAGGGGAACATAACCCGGTGTGGTGGCTCATGCCTGTAATCCCAGCATTTTGGGAGGCGGAGATGAGAGAATTGCCTGAGCTCAGGGGTTCAAGACCAGCCTGAGCAACATGGCGAGACCTCATCCAATAAATAAAAAAAATTAGCCGGATGTGGTGGTGTGTGCCTGTGGTTCCAGCCATTTGGAAGGCTGAGACAGAAGTATCTTCTGAGCTTAGCAGGTTGAGGGTACGGTGGCAGTAAGCATGCTACTGCACTATAGCCTGGGCAACAGAGAGAGACTCAAACTAAAAAAAAAAAAAAAAAAAAAAGGAGGGGAACATGAAAGAAAACAGTTCTCAAGAAGGTTAGTGCCTTAGGAATAATACCCTACTTTGTATAGTACTACTAAGAAACAGATTTAGGACTGGCAGCTGTTATCTTTAGATTTTATTTGGGCTTTTGCCTTTTTTCTGGTCTAATTCCATATCCTCCTCAGTTGTCTGTTAGCCTTGGACTTGGGAATGAGATACTTTTCCTCTCTCTGAGGTCACTCTTAACCTGACTCTGGTTTATGTGAAAGCTTACATTTACTCCAGATTTCCTGAATGCTTTAAACTATTGATACTTGTCCTTTCTTGGTCTTAATTTATCTGGCCGTGTCTTAACTCTTCTGAAGAACTGAAGTTTTAATATAAGTGGATGCATTTGTTCTGATGATTTAGATATGGGAAGTACTGGCTATATTTTGGGAGCTGCGGTGTGTTACATATGATCATTTGATTTTAGGACCAATTCAGTACACTTATTTCTGTAATGTTGGCCCTTAATGAAGAACATAATAAAAATATCAGTTGTGGACTAACATAGTTACAGATGTGAGCTAAGAGTGCCCCTTCTCTAGTATAATATTAACATAATTTTAGGGTTTAGCTCTTACAAAGTTGCAGTAAACTGACCAAAAATATCATGAGAAAATGATTATACCAAGACTCATAAGGAGTTTATATTATAAACTTCTATCAAGTTAGAGGTATTTGGTACTTAGAAAGCCATTTCCCAAGTTTATGAGGTTGGAAATTTATCTCAAGAATTAATAACAGTTGGATGTGGGGTGAGGGAACCATAAACGCTTTAGTGTTTATTTTTAAGTAAAATGAGAACTTGAGATTCTGTTTAGTAAACTCTATTGTGTGACTGCTTTCTTGTTTTAGAATCTCTTGCAGTAAATTAGGGATTTAATGGCGAAAGTTGATCATTTCTCAGTTTGTGTTTTATAATACAGCCCTGGAAGAAGAGAGAATCAATCTAGGTGTTATGTGTGAGGTTTTGTAGAATGGATGGTGTGCTCTGCACATTTAGGAAACCATACGTCACCTCATTACAGAGATAGGACTGGAAACTCATGAAGATGGTTTTTAAGGAAAACCACCATGGATTCTGGGGGAAACAAGTCAGTAGTATTAAAGGAGTACTCCGAAACCTTAAAGATTTGCCATTGATAGGGATAATTTGATGTGACCTATAAAACCCTCATTTTTGGAGTTCCTCTAGCTTTTTATTAGCTGTGGCTTTTTTGTTAATGAAAAGAGGTGAAAAGTATAGTTTTCTCATGGTGTCTGCCTGAAAACACTGAAACTTTCAAAGCCCAGTTGAATTCAGGGGAGTCTTGGAGACATCATTATGAATAGAAAGGTGGTGTCCCCTCCTCTTTGTTCAGACCTCTATTTTTAGAAGATAGGGAAGAATGGTGAGTTAATTACCTGTAGATTTTAAACAAATTGCAGTTGCTGTGAAATTGCCAAATGGACCTAGGGACAATCCTTATAGTACTTTGAAAACGCATATATATAGGAAACAAAATAGCAGCTTCAGAGGCATGGAAGAACATATCAGTTTCTGAGTCTCCACAAGCCAGAAGGAAACCCACCCACTCTCTAGTGTTCATATTCGTCAGTCAGCCACCTCCTAAATTGTCCAATCACCCTGCTATAAATAGCCAATCTTTAGGCAGAGCTTTGCTTTCTTCCCTTGCCTTCAAAGAATTTCTGCAGGCCCTGGAATTGCCTTTGTTCCACGGCCTCTGCCCACTTTGCTGGTGTGAAGCAGGTTTTCATGGGTCTCCATCTGGGGAAACTGAAGGCAGCAGAAAAGGTGTGAAGTAAGACCTTTTCTTTACACTTCTGTTTCTACTTATGTACTGTTTTACCTCCAAATGTCATTTGTGATGTGTCATGAGATAGAGAATTTAACCTGGAAATTTGTTTAATGTTAAGTCAAGTCCTTTTGGTATTAATGCAGGGTGATTTTTTTTTTTTTTTTTTTTTTTTGAGTTGGAGTCTCACTCGGTTGCCCAGACTGGAGTGCAGTGGCCACTCCCAGCCACCGCAGCCTTGACCTGCTGGGCTCCGGTGATCCTTCCTCCTTAGCCTTCCGAGTAGCCGGAATTACAGGCATGCGCCACCACGCCCGGCTGATTTTTTGATTTATTGTAGAGATGAGGTCTCGCTGCCCAGGCGGGTCTCGAACCCGCGGGCTCAGGCAATCCACTCACCTCAGCCTCCCAAAGGCGCGGGATTACAGGCTGAGCCACCGAGCCCAGCTTGCAGGGTGATTTTTAATCTTGTGTGTGTGTGTGTGTGTGTGTGTGTGTGTGTGCGCGCGCGCTGCCTCCGTCACCCCCTCATCTTGGGGATAAAGTACTTAGTGTGCCTCTCTCTTTCTTTCTGATATCAAAATGTTGGATTCGGCTTGAAATAACATTCTTAGCTCTAGAAGAGACAGGATATACTTAATTCTTTGTGGACAAGATAGCTTTCTAGTCCAAATCCAGAGTAGTATAGACAGGCCAAAATGGATCTTATTTTAGTGTGCTTTGAATGTCTGTGCTATTGTATTAAGATACTTAGTAACACAGACTTGATGCTTTTGATTTTTTTATATTTATGCATACTCATTGGAATATTTTCATAGAAAATTAGGTTTAAAATTAAAGATCCTCAGTTTAGGTGACCAAAATATGTCCAAAGCAGTTAAGATTAATTCAAGCCCCTGGCCATCATTAACTTATCTGTGCTGCTGTGTCTATAGTGAAGTTTTCTGGATGTTGTGATATTTATAACATTTACCAACTTAAAATTTTTTTTTGAGTTAAAGTCTCACTCTTGTTGCCCGGGCTGGAATGCAGTGGCATGCTCATGGCTACCGTAGCCTCGACCTGCTGGGCTCAGGTGATCCTTTTGCCTCAGCTTTCCAAGTAGCTGGAACTACAGGCGCATGCCACCATGCCTGGCTAGTGTGTGTGTGTGTGTGTGTGTGTGTGTGTGTGTGTGTGTACGTACGCGCGCGCGCAGATTGCCCAGAGACCACTGCCACCCCCTATTTACTGTCCCTTAGTATTATGGCCTTCTGAACCTCTGCACTACCATGGTAGAAAAGCTGTATACTCTGATATGTGTTTTCTGTTTAGGCTATGATACTCTTTCACTTGGGATTCAGCCTTTGAAGATGCTAGGATGTTAAGGCAGTATTGGGAGAACTGGAAAGAACATGCCCCATTTAAAGGGCACCCTGCTAGTTAGTAGGTTTGTGGGAATGTGAACTCCTACCACTTTCTCTTTCTTTTTTTTTAATCAAAAAATTTTAAACATGAAAATGCTAAATTGGTGAAGTTCTAAATGGTGAACACTACTTTTTAATTTTTTTTTTAAGGCATTGAATAGAGCAGATTACATGTTGACAGACTAAATCCAGATCTACCCTCTGGCTTTCAGTTAGGAGTCTGGTCTGGAGATTGAGGAGTGTTGCAGATCTGTTTGTTTCCATCTATCTGTTGGCTTCTCTCTCAGAGGCATTTGTGTCATTGAGAATCCTTTTTTTTTTTTTTTTTGCCATTTTTCCTTTTTTAAAAAATGTGATCCTATAATCTCTTTTCAACTTTGTGCGTGAATTACTTAAGCACAGTCAGTTGTAGTTTCTAAATTTTATTTTGTTTGTTACTAACTGGCTCTCAGATTCTGCCTTATTTGTTTTGAATGCTTAAGACTTTTTATTTTCTCCCCTCCTCCCCCTTCTTTCTGCTTGTCAGAGCCACTGCTGGGGTTCTTGTTGACCATGCCCTTAGGTATATGATGAACTTTGTTCCAGGAAGAATGTTGCAAGTGACCATCTGGCTTCTTGTTGCTGTTTTTGTTGGCCATGTTTATTCCGTTTTAGTTAATGTGTAGTCAACTTTGTTGGATAAATAGGATTCATTTGCATTTGGTCTGTTCTTTTTATTTTATTTATTTTTTGTAGAGACAGGGTCTTGCTATATTGCCCATGCTGGTCTTGAACTCCTGGGCTCAAGCGATCCTCCTGCCTTGGCCTTCCAAAGTGCTGGGATTACAGGTGTGAGCCACCACGCCCAGTCTGCACTTGGTCAGTTTTTTTTGTATTTTTTTTAAATTTCTTATTTTTTAGATTGGAAAATATAGTTTATTTAGGAAGTAAATTAGAGAGAAAGAGAAGACATTCACTTCCCCAAGGTAGAGGTGGGGGCCAAAGCTAGGAAACGTGGCAGCCATAGCTCAAAGAATCATGTGAACACACCAGAGTTTAACAAAGCAATGACTGGTCAGTTCTTAATGTTGGAGGCCAACCATGTTTAGTCTTGGCAAGTCAAAGTATAGGGTGATTTTTCAGTTAAAGCAAGAAGTTACTTCGGAGAAATGCCTCTTTCTCACCCAGTGATGACAGTGAAAACCAAGTTATGGTTTTTTCTCCATCTGATAGCAGTGAAATTGGTCCAATGCTTTTTTTCAGTCTTAATTTACTACTCCTGCTTCAACCTCCATGATTCCCTCCCGTCTGCCTTGTTGCTCTTTCGAAATGGGGAATAACAAAATAGAGTTCTATTCTACAACTCACTTCCAAGGCCTGCAGTCCTCTGATCTTTGTTGTGAATCCTGGGGTTTAGTCAGATAAAAGTGGCTGAAAAAAGCATGCTCAGGTGGGACAGAAGAATACAGAACAGTTTAGAAATGTGATGATTCTATTTCCTTTGTAGTGATGATTCTTACCTAGAGGCTGGCAATCAAAATCAAGTTAAGGGACCCTTTAAAATATGTCTAAGATGAGAGTGTGCTTGAGTAGATCTCTACTCTCTTTACCAAAAAAAAGTGAAAATTTTGGGTTTGAGGTCGCATAACTCCCTTCAGAATAGTGGCTTAAGATTCCTTTTGTTAACTCCATCTGAGATTAAAGTAATAGATGATGGTGAGAGTTTCTTTTTTAGACTGATCCAAAGAGATGGCAGTCATAACTGCTCTAGACTATATTTTCTGGTACATAGTAGGTACTTAATGAAAGTCTTATCAACAGTAAAAGAATGTATTTATTGGTAAGCAGTTTACATGTTAAATCTATTGTATGTTTCAAATCTAAAGCAATTTATGCGTTAAACTTATGCTTTATATAGGATAAAAGTGTATCAGGAAATCTGGGTATCTAGAAACTCAAAGCAATTCTAAATCAGGAAATCTGAAGCACCTTTTTTGTTATTTTAAATGTTCGTAGTGAGGCAGAAGTCCAATTTAATGTTAAAATGAATGATGTGGACAATTTTTTATTACTCTCTAGCATTTTGAACATTGGGAAGCAAAATGCTTTATTTCTTTTTGCTCGAATACATGTCCAAACTCAGATGTTAAAGAGAGAGGTGGTAGTTTTCAGAGCAGCAGTAGTTTTGCCCTTCAGTTTTTTTGTTTTTTTTTTTGGATAGCAAAATATTTAGCATAAATCATGTAGAGAGGTATGTGTGTGTGTATTTGTGCTTGTCGGTGTCTCATTCTGTTGCCCAAGGTGGAGGGCAGTGGCACGATTACAGCTACTATAGCCTCAACCTTCTGAGCTCAGACGATCCTTCTGCCTCAGCCCTCCATGTAGCTGGAACTACAGGTGTGACCCATCATGCCCAGCTAACTTTTTGATTTGTTGTAGAGGTGAGGTCTTGCCAACTTGCCCAGACCTGTCTTAAACCCCTGGACTCAGGCGATCCTCTTGCCTCAGCCTCCAAAGTATTCAGATTACAGGTGTGAGTCACTGTGCCTGGTTAAAAAAAAAAAAATTATTCCTGGTTGTGGATTCTTAAAGGTATCCTTGCATGCCTTTGACTTCTGTGTTCTCCTTCTAGGGCACAGGTGTGTTCTGGAGGAGCTCCTTAAAGGGTGAAATGTGAGTGTGTTTTGTGCCCCTTTGATGTCCCAGTGTCTAAGCACACTGCCTGGATGTTGCGTTTCTGGTCTTGGTGGTTTCTTCTGTACCTCCTCTTCCTGATATTATCTTACACACCAGATCTTGGCTGGGCTCAGGGGGAGAGGTGTATAAACTTCAGGTATGATTCTGGTTGTACACATCAGTGCTGAGACTTATAAAACTGTGATGTGATGACTAGAACACACCCTGTCTGCCTTCTCTCCTTTCCTTTCTGAGGCTTACATTGTTTTAACAAGGGCTTATAGCTAGTTATTGAAAATGCTGATTCAACTTGAAACTTGAGTGTATATGAATTAGTAGTTCTATCTAGAAAGGGATATCTGTGTTAGTAGTTAGGGCTTGATGGCCTCCTATAAGGCTACTTTTCCTATTATAGACAAACTGAGATGATTTTGACTGGCTCCTCCAGGTATACAGGGTTACAATGGAAAGTTTCCCTGCTTGGAACAGAATGTAAAACCACATGGATAAATATGTAGAAAGTTTTGTACTTTTCATGAATCATAACTTCACATCATTTATTCTTTCTCTTTGTGGATCTGTCTTTATATTTATTACTGAGGTAAGCCAGCATACAGGCATGGAGGAACATAAAGGAGCAGTTGCTGGCTCAACTCAAGGAGTTTACAGAAATCTACCTGGAAGCCCTGCACCCTCTTTCCTGTGCTGAGGATGTTTCCATTAACCAGGAGAAGAAAGGTCATGAGACTGTTACAGCTGGAGAAAAGAGGTTGAGTGACAGGAGGAGGAACTGCTGGGAGTTTGTTAGAGCTTATGTATGCAGTGGAGACCGGTGGGCATGGGCATGATGAGGTGGGAGCCAGGTCATGTCGGATGCCTCACCATGGAGCTTAGATACTGCTTTGAAGGCACTGTGGAGTCACGGAAGGCTTTAGAAAGAGAGGTGGTAGTGGGATGCTGACTGTTTTAGGTAGCCATAGAACATAGAAGGGATTGGAGGTGGCGCTGACCTGGAAGCAGAGAGATCAGGCTAGGAGAACCCTAGTCAGCACTGGTCTCAAATCCTGCTTTCTCTCCTTATACTTGTGTGGACTCTTGAAGTTTTGAAATCCTCATTTGTAAATTGCAGAGAATGTATAGCATATAGTGCACAAGATGATTAAATTAGATTTTTTTTTAAAACATCTATCTTGAGACCTGGCATGGAATAAGGAATCAAATGCTAGTTCTTTTCCTTTGTCACGTTTTCCTACCCTCTTTTAGTTGTAGGATTCATTAAATTCTACAAAAGGCAACCAGATCATCTGAGCCACTTTCCTGAAACAAAAGATACCCAAATCCTGTGGAGAGTTCAGGATTATCTATTTATGCCTTATCTATTTTTCTCTTCTTTCAGCTAAACAGAATCTCAAAGTTACAGTTAATGCAGGCTTACAAAAATAAAGCTTAACTTAAGTTCTTTTTGAAAATTATTATAGGAGAAAGAAAGAAGTGTGCATGGTTATATATGGATGTACTTCATTTCCTGATCCATGAATTGTGGAAACTTCGATACTATGTGATATATCTGGTAATATGTGCATTCTCAAACTAGATTCTAAAATACAGTCATGGATTTGATGTCTACACTGCCTTTCTCCGAATATTGTAAATAATAGAGTTCTTAGCAAAAGGAATAGGGAAGTAGCAATTTCCAGTCTTAATTATTAAAATTCCAGGAGGTTGAGCAGCTGAGCATGAAAAGACTGAGTTGAGGAGGGTGAAAGATATGTACTTTTTTTAAAGGGAAGGGGGCATTGCACTTTTAAGGTAAGATAAATTAAAATAGGCAAGGCTATACTTCTATTGTGAAACGGGCAATTGGCCCTCTATATATTTATATATAGTCTTTGGAGACCTGGGGTCAAAAATTGCAACACTGTAAATAAAATTCTTAATTTTCTCAGTGACCATTTGTGATTGTGCTGAATGTAATTTAACACAGCATCTGCTTCAGAGACCCAGGAATAGGAGTTGATAGCCATGATTAAGAAAGACTGCGTGCTGTACTATTGTCCAGTGTTCCTTTTCTTTTTTTTTTAATTTTAATTTTATTTTTTATTTTTTTGAGTTGGAGTCTCACTCTGTCACCCAGACTGGAGTGCAGTGGCCGCTCCAGGCCACCGCAGCCTCAACCTGCTGGGCTCAGGCAATCCTTCCACCTCAGCCTTTCGAGTAGCCGGAATTACAGGCATACGCTACCACGCCCGGCTGGTTTTTTGATTTGTTGTAGAGATGAGGTCTCGCCAAGTTGCCCGTGGGTCTCGAACCCGCGGGCTCAGTCAATCCAGTCACCTCAGCCTCCCAAAGGCGCGGGATTACAGGCTGAGCCACCGAGCTGGCCAGTGTTCCTTTTCATGTTAAGAAGCTCCCCCTACAACTCTGTAGCCTAGTTTCTCATTTGGCAGTTGTGGGGAGAGGGGAGGAACTAAGCCTTAACCTAAAAGACAGATGAACACGCTTTCTGTGGTAACATTTTAAAAGAGGCATCTTTTTTGGTCCAACAATAATGATAATAGCCCCTAATATTCACTTAGCACTTTAGAGTTTGTAAAGTGCTTTGACATATTATCAGACAAAATATGTGTATATAATTAAAGCTTTTAAAGAGAACAGACCCCCTTTACTCCTTCTCCCTCTTCCCAGAGTAGAAAGAATTCAAAGGCTAAATGCCTTTGTAGTTGGAGTCTTAAGAACATTTTCCTGTGTTAAATGTAGCCTGCGATTGCATATATGCCCCCCCTTTCCTGCTTCTGCCTATGGTGGAGGATAGCTACCGCTTCTTAGCAACTCTCAGAAATTTGTACGTGTATGCCTACATATTTGCTCATACACCTGCTACACTGTTCATCTCTAATATGGGGGGAACTTGCCCTCAAGTACTTAAGAGATTCTCAAGCATTTGTTTCTTTTTTCTGAGTAGTAGTCTCACTGTTGCCCAGGCTGAAGTGTAGTTGCATGCTCATGGCCATGGCAGACTGGATCTGCTGAGCTCAGATGATCCTTCTGCCTCAGCCCTCCAAGTAACTAGAACCCCAGGCATGTGCCACCATGCCTGACTAATTTTTTTGGTTTATGACAGGCGAGGTCTCGCCAAGTTGTCCAGCCTGGTTTCGAACCCCTAGACTCAGGCAATCCTCTCGCCTCTGCCTCCCAAAGTGCTGGGATTACAGGCATGAGCCACTACAAATGTACTTTTTTTTTAGTGATACCAAGATAACTTGCCAAATGAGAAGTCTGACAAAAGTAGGAGCAAGAGGAGGTACTTAACTGGATGGTTGGGGTCATTGACTGGGGACCCAAGCATACTGACTCATTTCTCTGTTGGGGTGGTATCCAGGTCTGAGAATGGGTGTATGTACCTGCTATGGATGTGATTAGCAGGCACGGTCTGAGGTTAAGAAGGGCCTTACTACTACTTAACTGCTTACTGAAATGTGAGCAGTTAGACTTTAAAACAATTTCTTAATAATAGATTTAAACAGTTTACTGGTGGAGTTAAAGTACTCTTCTGTAGTATATAGCTTTAGCTTTTTAAAAAAGCATTATTAACCCTTATGTATATTCTTAGGCAACAGATTAGCAGAATAACCAGATATTTTCTTGGGATACTACTCTCCCTTGTTAACCCCTTTCTCCCTTTGAAATCACTGAGTACAAATAACACTTGCATTGAGTGCAAATTCTTGCCCCTTCCCCCTTTTCTTAAAATGTGGTAAATAGCCAGAGCTTAATTATCGTAAAACTTCGCAGAGGTACCTAAGTGCTTTTCACTAGCTGGGATTTAGGTTTTTTTTTTTTTGAGTTGGAGTCTCACCCTGTCGCCCAGACTGGAGTGCAGTGGCTGCTCCCAGCCACCGCAGCCTCGACCTGCTGGGCTCCGGTGATCCTTCGGCTTCAGCCTTCTGAGTAGCCGGAATTAAGGTGCACGCTACCACGCCCGGCTAATTTTTGATTTATTGTAGAGATGAGGTCTCACCTGCCCAGGCGGATCTCGAACCCGCGGGCTCAGGCAATCCACTCACCTCAGCCTCCCAAAGGCACGGGATTATAGGCTGAGCCACCGAACCCGGCGGGATGTAGGTTTTTAAAGAAACCTGTCTTTAGAGGAAGAAGGAGAGAATGTGAACCACAGGAAATAAAGTAACTTTCTTAGTGTGAATCTTGCTTTTTATAAGATGCCTAACTTTTCATAATAAACAAATTAAATCATAGTCCTGTTTCTAAATCAAAAGTATGCATCTCTTGGGAATCTCAGGACTATACACATCAACTGTGAAAAGAAAAATATATTTCATAGGGCGAATACCAATAATTGAGATAATTCACATTTCAGAGGAAGGAAGCTTTCTGTATTGATCAAGGTTATACAGTGCTGCAGTGGACAGGCAAAGAGTACATGGCTCTGCTCTTCACAATGCATTAAATGAATTATTGGATTTTTATATACCCTGGCGTAGTTCCTCTCTATTTTCAGTTTCTCTGAAGTTTTGCAGACATATTTGTAGCCTCCCAACATTAATAAGGAAATGTATGTACCTTGTGATGGTGTTGACATTTTAGAAGCTTTTATTTTGGTACAAACTACTTGGATTAAGCACTCATTTTAGCATTTTTCTGTCTCTAAGTCCTGCTAAATGACAGTGAAAAGTAAAATGTTAACCTTGGAGTCCAGAACAAAAGAATTTTAGCCCTTTACAATGCTTGTGAATTAAAAAACAGGACTTGTGTCCATAAACCTTCTTTGTCTTTTATATTCCCTTTAAGACTAGGCATTCTTCCTGCTTTGAAACTTGAACATGACAGTATTTTAGTGTCTGTATTCATCAGAGGAGCTATGTTTTTAACCTACCTAATGAAAACGCTCAACTACTGGGATTAATTTGAGGATTTCCAATCAGCCTTTCACAATTTGTACTACCCTGAGGGTTTCCCCGGATAGCTGTGACTTTTGTAGAAGAATGTGAAGTTAATCCAATTTCTGTGTTGATTACTATGTTAACTGTCTTAATTTAGCAATTCAAATTTATCTGCCTATACCAAACAAAAACTCTGCTACAAAACTGTGGGAGTAGTTGATTTTATTCTCATTGTACTCATATCCCTTTTTAGGCTGTATAGTCAAATAATGGCATGGAAATTAATTAGGTCTACTGAGGTTGGAATGAAAGAATGAGGTTGGAATGATTCATCACCAGAAGGTAATGATTTAGCATATTCTACCTTATAACCAAGATTGAGTTAACCCATGGCTTAACCTTCACTATTGTACTGGAGTATAAATGACCTTGTTGATAACTATAGATTTTGAAGTTGACTTGTTTCAAAAAATGTGACTTATTCTCATTATCTTCATCCACTTTGTTTTTAAGCTTTTGAGTGGAACTTTGAGATATTTCTTATTTTGATTTCTGAAACCTTTAGGAGGGGACTCTCATAGGTTACTAATCAATTTCTAGCATATTGTGTTTAGTAGTTGTATCTTCTGAGTATTTGATTTTATATTTGTTACTGCATGAATCGGTTGGTGAGGTTTTTTTTGGAAAGAATTCATAAAGTGAGTAACTCCTGATTTAATATTTTTATAAACTAAAATTTTTTTGTTGGGTTTTCTTAGGGAGGAAAAAAAATATGAAATGTTCTTTAAAGACATAACTTTCTATAAAAACTCTTCCTTTGCTTATTCATCTTAAGTTCTCAGTGCCCAGAACATAATATATGTCTTGGTGGTTTATATAATGTGAACAGTTAAGCTCTAAACCAGTTTCTTAATAATAGACTTAAACAGTTTACTGGTATAATTAAAGTATAGTACATCAGCAGTGTGTTTCCTCTTGGTATGTCCAGAATCTGACGACATTCTCCTCTAACATCATCCTGGTGGGAATCACTGTCATCTTATACCTAGATTACTGCAATTGCTTCTTGACTGGTCTGACTACTTCCAAACTTGCTGAGTCCCTCCTGCACACCCACACACAATTTATTTTCACAGTAGCCACATGCTACTCTTTTGCTTAAAACACTTTTCTATGGTTTTTTTTTTTTCTCCAGTTTTTTCTTTTTATGGTGGCCTTCAAGGCCCTATGTGGTCTGGCCTCATTACCTCTTTGACTCATCTCCTCCTACTTTCCCTGTTAGCTCCTGGCTGTTTTAGACCGTAGAAAAACTTTGCTCAGGCTGGTCTTTTTGCCTAGAATCTCTTCTAGATATTCCCATTGGGGCTGTAGTTGTTTCTTGTTACAACTATAGCAAATTATTTCAGTGGCTTCACAGTTCTGTAGGTTAGAAGTCTAAAGAGGTGGTCTTAATGCACTAGGAAGATGTTGTCAGGGCTGCATTTTTTTCCAGAGGCTTTGGGTAGAATGTGTTTATTGCCTTTTCCAGTTTGTAGAGGCTGCCTACATTGCTTGGCTGGTGACCCCATTCAAAGCCAGCAGTGTCCTTTCGTTTTCTTCTCATGCTGCATCACTCTGACACTGACTCTTCTGCCTCCCTTTTTCACTTATTTTAAGGACCTTTGTAATGACATTGGGCCCACCTTGATAATCCAGGATAATCTCCCTTTCTCAAAGTCAGCTAATAAGCAACCTTTATTTTGGCTGCAACCTTAATTCTCTCTTGTCATGAAACATATTCACAAACTTCTGGGCGTAGGATATAGACATGAGGGGAGGGGGGAGGCATCAATCAACCTAACCCAGGAGCCAGCTCAACATCTCCTCCAAACCTTGTCTCAAGGATCACCTTCTCAAGTAGGCCTACTGCTAAATACTGGAAACCACCCATTCCTCATTTCTACATTCTCAGTCCCCTTACTCTGCTCTACGTTTTCCTTTATTCCAGAACGCATTTAATTCTTGCTAATACACTATTTTCTTGTATATATGTGTACTCCGTCTGAGGCACACACCTCCTATTGCAAATCTGTACTCAAGATACTTCTTTATTGCTGTACCTCAAGCAGCTATACTGTTTCTAGCTCATGGAAGTTGCATGCAAATGTTTGTTGAATGGGTGAATGAACAGAGAGTGAAACCTAAGCAGATCTCGTTTTTGCTTTCCCATCCTGGGTGCCTGTAATGGACCTAGAGTGAAGGGTGGGACTTGGGACTTTAAACTCATTATTTTACCTTTCTAACCTCAAAGCCTTTAGTCTTGCCAGCTCTGGAACTATACAACCTTAGAAAGATTGGCATCAAAGAGACACCATACGTTGTAGAAGCCAAAAAGGGCCAAAAGACAAAGAAATGTTATTGTTTTGCTGCCAAAAACATTCTCCCCGTGACTCCTGCAGCTGTTCTGTGCATTATTGCTGGAAGTTTTTGGACCCTTGTTAGCCTCAGGGCCAAAAATTTGAGTTTGAGGAATCCATCGAGCCAGTGAGACTGCTAAAATGTTCTGTGGGTGGTGTGGAGGGTTGACAAAGGATTCTAGGACTGAGGAAGCCCCGTGAAGCTTAAAGCTATAAACCTTTATTATTTTAGGAACCACAAAGCAAAGAAGTTGAAAGAAAAAATGAATAGCTTGTTCCTGTGACTGACACATCGGCCTCACAATTTTGCCCTTGTTTGATGGTTTTCTTAATTCGGTAAAGCCAGAAGTGGATCCATTTTAGTGATTTGCATGAGATAGATAAAACGTTTGCTATAGGAATAGTGTCTCTAAAGCAGATGACTCTATCTGCTGCTTACCCAGCTCTCATCTATAAGCTCAAATTACATATTTTATCAATTATTTTGAGTGCTTTAGTCTCCTGCCTTGAGTTCCCCAAAGGGAGTTTTTTTTTCTTCAAAATTTGCATGTTTCTTTTAGGGGGAGAGGGGAGGCATGTTTGGCTCTTAAAACTTTAGAGACAAATGTTATCTGTCCACCTGTAATTTGGTGTTTAGGGAGAGGTTGATGTGCTCACAGAGGAGGCTTTACACTATACTGATTCTGCCCTGGTGCTGTGGGCTATTTGAGGTATTAAGAAACTCTTTTAGTGGCGAATAAGTGTAGAGACCAAGGTGACTTTATATGAGCAGGACCTTTCCAGCCTGACAGAGATGCTTGTCCTTGCCTCTAGCGATGACTTTTTTTTCAGATACATTACCATTTATGTTTGTCTATATTTTGCTAGTTAGTATCAAAACCATTGGCGATCCCTGACTTAATCATGATGCATTTTTAAATTCCTTTGTCTAATGTGTTTAATTTTCTCTTTGCATTTCCCTTTGCTCTTGTCATTTTTCTGAAGTCAGACCTGGATTCCATATGCCATGTGTCTATAAACTTGCTGGCCAGAAGCTTGGATTTATCTTGGCTTCCAGGGTTTTTTTTTTTTTGGTAATTGACAAGTTGATATGATAGGGTCTTGAAGTAAAAGTACACAACTGATCACCCAAAAGGAACGTGGTTACCTTTATTGTACCATGTAACAGGAATTTGGTTTTTAGTTGGGTGAGGGTGGCTGATGGAATGTGCCAAAAATTGAAAATATATTTTCATAATTATCTCTGGTTTTTTAAAAAATACTTGAAGTGGAATAGAAAAATGAGCTACCAGGTTTGCACGCTTTTAGGGAGGGAATTTGCTTTTTCATTCTCCAGTTTGTAAAGAAGCTGTTCACATCCTTACATACATTTTTGTATGCTTAGTCTGTACAGCCCTTGAAATGAAGGTGGAGTGGGTTTGGATAGGGGCCTTGCAGGCAAATAGAAGTACATAAACAAAGCCAGAAGAATGAAGATACTGGACCGTTTGAGGGATAAGGTGTGGTTCAGATTTGTAGGTGCTTTGGTGAGTGGGCTGGTAAAAAGTAGTTTGTTAGACGATCTTATGTTTATACTGAGTAGTTTGCGCTTAATTTGATAGGTGACTGAGAGCTGTAGAGGGTTTAGGAAAGTCTTTCTGGGACAGGTGTTAGTGTAGATTATTATGAGAGGGAGGGGCCTTTGGAGGCAATAATTTGGTTGTCCAGAGTAAGATGAGAGCCCAGATGGTAACCATGGCAATGGAGTGGCCAGAGCAGACAAGACCAGCCTCACCAGGGACTGTGCAATGGCTCTGTCAGCTGTCTTGCTGTGACCTTAACCTGCAGAGTTCTGGTCCTCAACTCAGGTGGTTTCTAGGTCGTGGAAACCTTTTTATCCCTTGTGACCTTATATACTAAGTGAACTAAATGAGAATTCTCAATATATTTAAGATGTTTTTGATTAACAGTCTCTTGTTTGGTGGCTATCTGCAAGAGTTTTGAAAATAGCAAAGAAACTGTTTGCCTTTGCTTTCAGAATTTTTTACTAGGCAGATTAAAAAATTGACTTTTTCTTTTTTCTTATGTGACCAGGAAACTGTTGGATCAGTGTCTCAAATTCTTATTGTTCCCAGATAGGAGAAATAAAGCATTGGCTTTCTAAATTTCATTATTGTAAGAAACTGTAGATGTTCAAGTACATAAATTCAATTTAAAAATTTTATGACTTTTTGGAAGTAAACTGTGTGGATGTGAAAGCATAGAGACTACCCCCCTGCCATAAAATCCGTGGTCCTACTAAACTAACATTTCACAATTATCTCTTGGAGCCCAGTGAAAATTTAGAATATTCTAGATTGATCATGCTAAAGTGCCTTTTCGCAAATTATTACATGGAGAATAACAGGAGGAGAAGCAGACCAACTTGGCACAATTGAGGTCTAAATTAAGAGGCGAACATATATTGAAACATTATTTTTTTAAGCCTTAAAATTAATGGCTCTGTTTCACTGGAATATGGCCTTTTTTTTTCCTTCCAAAGAATTTTAGAGCCAATGGAATCTATAAATAGTGCACAGCCTGGTTGTCTGTGGTAGATTGAGTAGAGCAGAATCGCCTGTCCTTAAGTGAAGGGGAAGTAGCTTTACATTTTTAGTAACTGAATTGTTGGCCAGCATAAAGGTAAGGGCCATGTGAGCAACTTATTTATAACTTCCCATAAAGGTATGTGTCTGCCTCAAGCGGAGAGACTGTCTGGGGTGCTTGAAATGTAAAAGTGCAGTAGAATCATTTTCCATACACAGCCTTCCTAGCTAGTTGGTGCATTAAAGTGGTTGTTCACCTTCCTGGGCTTTCAGAAAGAAGGGTGTCAATAGATTAGCTCATTAGTGACCGCCTTATGTGGAATAGAAGGCATTGAGGCCATTAAATTTTTATCTACGGCTTTGTGTAGTGAAGAGTGTTTAGATATGAACTCCCAGGGTATTCAGGACATAAACTTAGGCTTGGTTTATCCTGTTGGATGTGGTTCTCCTGTCCCACTCATGTAATCTAACCACACTTGGGTTCTTGTCAAAATCTTTCATGGTTATAAAGCACTTCACTTTTTTACAGGTTCAGTTCAACTATGAATAGTTTTTTTGAAGAATGAAGAACATAGGGTGAGACTGAATTCTCAGATTACAGTGGGAGAAGGGAAGAAGAGTTAAACATATTGACACCATCCTGTAAAGAGTCTGTTAAGCCCTTTTGGTAGATGCCAGAAAATGGGGTCCACTCTTATTAGCATCATTGCTAGTTTCAAGATTCAGTCCCTTATAGCCAGGTTTACCTCTAAGGGTGAAATTCTTATAAATATGTAAGTAAAAGGCTCTTTTGGCCCTCTTTTATTATTACCTATTTTCAGACTTGAAATTTTTTGATCATGATGTTGACCATGTACAGCATCTGCAAATATGGCTAAAAAGTAAACTTTGGCTTTTGTGCCAATAACGTGGCTCTGTTTAGTGTTCGGGCAACTTGTAATAAGTAGTAAATGGCCCATTAACTATATTGGAGGCCTCATAGCAGCACTAATTTCAAATCATGCTGGGTTTACAATTTACATATTAAAAAATGTTCACTTGATTTCGTTCAGGGACAAAGCTGACATCCTATATAAGCATTATTCCAAATAGTCCTATTTATTGGTCCAATTATTTCAATTGAAAGATGCTGGTTTACTGCCTCTTAGTATATGTGAGCAATTCTCAGTGAAACTGTTAGAGACCGATTTGACTATGATGGTAAAATAACCTCACAGGATTTCGATTCACTTTTAATTTTAAGTCCCAGAATTAAGGATCATTTGTAGTATAATGTAACAGTGTGGGCAAATATAGCTTCTCTTAATGCTCTTTTGATATTTTGGGGAAAGAGTGCTTTTATGCAAAGCAATCACTTATGAATTGCATGGCCACTTTTTCTCACTATAAACTTTCATTCACATTTGCTCCCTTCTCCCACATCCTTAGGAGACAGAACATCCTGCAGCGTTTAGCTTCAATTTATTTTATTTTATTTTTTTGTTTTTGAGATGTGGGTTAAGGTAGTTCTTTAGGGTAGATGTCAAGGTAACTAGTTAATACTGTTTTAAAATCAAGCTCTTAATTTAAAAAATGCTTACATTTGTGCTAGAAAACTACATGTTAAAATGAATTTGGAAAGATTAGATTGGAATTGCCTCAAATTCAATTAAGCCACACTGCATGGACGTGCTGGGAATATCAATACAATCACTGTAAATTTTGTACAAACTGATTTGTTGCATTATCTTGCTCATCTAACATACGGTACTTTTTGTGTCCATATTGCAGACGGCAACTCCAAACTAACATGGCAGTCAGACTGTGTGATGTGGCTTCTCTGCTTAGAAGTGGTTCGTGGGCAGCAGAGCCTTGGACTGGGGTCTGTGGGATTTTTCTTAAATTCTGTAGGCTATTTTTTTTTTTAGCATGTTGCAGGAGTGCTGAGGCCATACCAAACACTTGACTCTTTCATTTGGCATATTGATTATTCTTACATTTAACCTATTGTGGTATGGCCATCCTTAGGACTTAAAGCACATTGCAGTTTTAACTGTAGTGGTATATATAGCTTCAGAACCATGCTCTTGTATATAACTTTTTATAACCTAAATTAGGATTTAGCGCAGACTCAAAGAGTGATAAGCTTTTTTTAAAAACAAAAAAGTTTTGGTATGGTCTGAATACTAAGTTCTTTACATTCTGTTTACTATGTATTTTTTTGGTTACTAAATTTTGAAGTTATTTACAAATCCTGATGCTCCAAAAAAAAAAAAAAGTTGGAATTGTAAATCTGGCTGAAAATTATTTGCCCAGTAACTGTTGAAAGAGTTTGCATTCTGTGAACAGTTGTGTTGAGCCTATCAATGGAATATGCATTATTTGTAAAATATAGCACATTAGTATCATTTTATTCTGAGCAGATGGTCCTATAGCTGAGAGATGCTGTAATTTTCAGTGCACACAGCCTACTGCAGCTGTTCACTTGAATGTTGGCTTAGGAGCTCATTCTTGCCACCTGAACATAGAAATAAATGTGCAATTAAGTGAGGAGTGTTTGTTGTCCTTTCTAAATCCTGCTAATTTCAGTCAATGAACACTTTATATTTCAAATACCATCCTATTAGTCCGAATCTCACATTTGGGGCTCTCATAGTTTCTCCACATACCCTAACTTTTGAATAGTGATTTGTTTTAATTGGCCTTGGTCACTTTCATCTTGTAGCTCATTGTTTTCATAACTGCTGGGCAAAGGCTAACCCTACAAGAATTTTGCTGTGGAAAGAGTGATCCACAGCTAATAATCTACAAACTGGAACAGTTATGCTTCATTAGGGAATTTGAAAATTCACTTCTCAGTTTCAAATAGATTTGTTAATTATAATACCCGTATCTTGAACTATTTCATATTTTTTTCATACAGACTTGGCAAAGGTTTCTTTATTTTTCTTTATCCTCCTAAGTATTCCCTGAGAATACTTACCTGAGCAAAGTAGCTTTCAGCTTGTAGAATGAATTATCCATTTCTTTTGAAAGCAAATTAAGTCATGGATGGGTTACAGGTTGTTTGATATTTCGAAGCTATTCTGAATTTTGCCTCTTGTTTTTTAATTTTTAAAAATGATGACAGCAGTGATTCTTGTCTAGTCTGACCAGTCTCAGTCTGGTTAGTTGACCAGTCTCAGTCTGTCCTTTGCTGTCTTAAAACATCTCTTGGCAGTGGAGATTTCTTCCTGTATGTTTATCTGCTGATAGACCCTTTTATTTTTCTTAGGCAACATGCTTTTTAAAAGATAGTTTTTTCTCTTGTAACCCTCCCTCTTTCCCTTTACTTTGCCTAAAATTCTTTGCCTTTTCTATATACAAAAGCTTCCCTAAAACTAGCATCCCATCAGTTCAGAATTATCAGTTTTGAGAAGTAGTTCTTTGTGGAGCTGAGAGATGTATTGTCTGAAATGTGAGGATAATCCTTTCAGTGCTGCTTTGATTTTTGGATTCCCCCACAGTCTTGGCTGTCCAAAGTTAGATAGTTATTGGAAAATGCGGGTCTGTGGTTTGTGATTGTTTGTTCAACAAGGATAGGATTGGTTTTTAGAAAACTGAATCCAAAATTGGCTTAATAAGTGATTTTTAGAGTAGCCTGAATGATTTGAGGCCATTTTCCCCAATACTGCTATTTATCTGGTGTTTGGATAACTCACTGCATTTTCAACAGGCTTATGTGCTCAAATGAAAATTCCTTGGGCTGGTCTGTTTGCAAAAGTTGATATATTTACATTGTCGTTTTGGTGGGCTGGGTAGTTTTTTTTGTTTGTTTGTTTTTTCCTTCCTTAAAATCAGAGTTAAGGCAAAATACCATATTTAGTTGTTTGGGGATTTTATTTTGATATTGTAGATCAGTTGTCTTGTTGGTGATCTTTAGCTGTCAAGGTTGACAAGAATGGCCTATTAGATTCTTCCAGGTAGACAAAGTATTCATAGCTTCATTCCAAAGTTATTCTACAAATCCTTTTTACTCCCTAACATATATATATTTCTTACCATTGGTAGAGAGACAAGATATTGTCAATCAAAAACATTTTCAATATGTAACCAAAACAGTACATGTTGACAATTTTATATTTTTTAAAGTACTTACTCCTTGATTTTTAAGTTAATGGATGTCTGTCAGTTTGAGAATATTGAAACTCTTAGACTAAGTGAAAAAATCTCTTTATAGAGTTAGGTAGGTCATCTTTTGATTTGTTTGGTAGCATGTTAAGTGCTTTTATTTTCTAGTATGATTTTTAGTAAGGGTTCAATTCTGTGCCCTTTAGTACTAACTTTCCTCATCTGTGGACACTAGAGGTGAGTAAGGGTATGTGAGTAGACCCAGAATGTAATTTTAGAAAATATTTCAGATTCAAATTGTGCTTATGTGCATGTATGGAATATGTATATGAAAGTATAATTTTAATCTTAAGTTGAATAGATTACTATGAAATAAAAATTAGTGTAGGTGTTATACTTTTTGTTGGAGCATTTTTGTGATTTCAGCAGAATGACTTGTGTTTAGTGACAAGTGTTTAAATTCCTGGATGGAATCTCTAATAGGTTGTGAAATACGAATTCTGACATTTCTTATTTTCTCTGTTTTTAGCAGGTAATTGCTGCCATGGAAACACAACTGTCTAATGGGCCAACTTGCAATAACACAGCCAATGGTCCAACCACCATAAACAACAACTGCTCGTCACCAGTTGACTCTGGGAACACAGAGGACAGCAAGACCAACTTAATAGTCAACTACCTTCCTCAGAACATGACACAGGAGGAACTAAAGAGTCTTTTTGGGAGCATTGGTGAGATAGAGTCCTGTAAGCTTGTAAGAGACAAAATAACAGGTAAGCAGTTTTATGTAGATGACTAACAGTTCAGGCATTATTTTCTTAAGAAATGAGAAAATAATAACTTTACTAATAAATCATTCATTGCTACAATTTTACACCTCTCAATTTTCTCTGTTCAGCAATATGAACTTAAGGTTTTCTTTTTAAAGCATAAAATATTTTGGGAGCAGTATATATTTTAATAGGACTTTAATATACTCTGAACTGGAAAACATTTGGAAAATCTTTTAAAGGTGTATATTGTGTACAGAAAAAAGGTGTATATCTGGGGTAGGAAGTGTCATGTTAACCTTTATGTTTTTAACTTCCTGAGCATAAATGATTTAGCATTTCAACAGTGAGACTTCAGGATAATATTGTGTTAGAAATAGGAAGAAAACCTCTTAAAATGTTTTTTCCCTTAAATTAGTATAGTCATTTTGGTTACATGTGATAAAGTAAATGGGTAATGTTCACATTGTCAATGTGTGAACTTCTACACTGTTATAATTTGAGTGTAATGCGATCCTGTGTTCTGTTTCTTAACAAGGAAAGGAAGAAGTGGTGTATAAGTATCTCTATTTTCATAAAGATAAGAATGAAAGATTGGACAATTTAGCCTTAATGATGATACATTTTGAATATTATGTAGTTGAAAATCTCCTTAGTATTTTTTAAGATTAAACTAAGTTTTTAGAATAGACCAAAACCTAATTAAGGAACGTGTTCTTGGGATAGAAGGGCTAATGCTTCCCACAGGAGTTGTTTTCAAACACTAAAAATGTATGAAGTTAAGTATAGACAGACCCTATGGATTTTTATGTTAATTACATTTGAGTGATGGTGTATATAAAATTGCTTTATATGACTTATAACCAGAAATACAAAACTGAATATTTGAAGTGAGTAAAGGATACTTAAAAGTGGTATAAAGAGGGAGAGCAGGTGTCTGAATTCTTAACCTAGTCACGTTACCTTGGACAAGTCAGCTCTTGGCTTCAGGTTTCCACTGGCAAAATGAGGTAAATGGCAGAGAAAAAGGGGTCACACTGGGTCATTTCTAAGGCCAATTTTGATTTTTTCTGAGGTATGATACGTTTAGCTGTTTTTTTGAGTTGGAGTCTCACTCTGTCGCCCAGACTGGAGTGCAGTGGCACGCTCCCAGCCACCGCACCCTCGACCTGCTTGGCTCCGGCGATCCCTCTGCCTCAGCCTTCCAAGTAGCTGGAACTATAGGTGCGCGCTACCACGCCCAGCTAGTTTTTGGTTTATTGTAGAGACGAGGTCTTACCAAGTTGCCCAGGTGGTTCTCAAACCCGCGGGCTCAGGCAGTCCACTCTCCTCGGCCTCCCAAAGTGCGGGATTACAGGCTGAGCCACCGAGCCCGGTTTAGCTGTTCTTTTAATCCACACAGCAGAGCTTATTCTCTTCAGGCTCTCCAAGTGAGTTCTCAGAGTCAGCACCTAGACTTGACCTCATAATTATATTTCCTCAAGCTACAGTTTGAGGCTCACAGAGAGAATTTATTAATTGAAATGAAGTAAAAACTAAGCAAAATCTTCTTATTGATCCATATCAAACAATTATTATATTTTAACTAATGTTGCTTAGATGTTCACCATGATATCATTAGGGAGGTGGTTCTGAGCACTGATAATCAAATAGATGAGATATTTTAGGTTCTTTTCCAAAATGAATGTGCTCAGTATATGTGACACTGATCAAGAAACAGTTTTCATTAAGTTGAAAGGGGTAGAGAACAAAAATCTCTTCTTTTTTTATTTTTTTTAGTAAAACATCCATTTTGTGTGTTGACATAATGATAAAATGTGGTAAATGACATACAGGCTATGACATAAATGGTGTGATTTTTAGTGATTTTTAATGGTGACTATCCCTACCATTAAAAAAAAAAAAAAGACCGGGTGTGGTGGTTCATGCCTATAATCTCAGCACTTTGGGAGGTTGAGGTGAGAGGATTTCCTGAGCCCATGGGTTCAAGACCAACCTGGGCAATTTGGTGAGACCTCATCTTTACAATAAATAAAAAAATTAGCCGGGCTTGGTGGCACGTGTGCCTGTAGTTCCAGCTACTTGGAAGGCTGAGAAGGGAAGATCGCCTGAGCACAGCAGGATGAGGCTGAGGTGCCCATGACCATGCCACTGCTCTCCAGCATGGGTGACAGAGTGAGACTCCAACTCAAAACAAACAAACAGACAAACAAAACAGATGCTTGAACAGATGCTAAAAGTCACATTTTGTTGTGATACTATTATGAAACAATGCATGATCATAAGATGAAGATATTAAGTCATACATCTTTGTATTAGGCATTTGACATAGGAAACATCTTACAGATTTTCAAGTCTCATCTCTGATCAGTCTTGAATTATCTTAATCTTTTGTAAATCTTTTACTAGAGCTGTTTTGTAGGAAAGTGGAATAGATTTTTTGAGTTCTACGTCTTCACATCCTTTGCCTCTCTGGCTTTAGTGTGGTAGACTGAGGTAATAGAATCACAGCACATGAGTACTCTGAAATACACGGCCAGATACTGAAAAACTGCGTTAATATTTGTGGTTTATTTTTTCACTGTCCTGCACCCATTGTCTTTTCAGTGGCTGGGATAGAGTGGGTATAAAGGAGATTTCCACTGTGGTAACATTTTTATGAAGATTATTTGGTAAGCAAGTGGAGTACTCCAAAAATTCTATGGTGGGCACGAGTATCTTTTTTTTTTGAGTAGTTTGAGTAGAATTGGTGGTAGCTCTATTTTTAATTTTTTGAGAAACCTCTGTACTGTTTTTCACAGTGCCTATGTTAATTTTCATTCCGTCTAATAGTGTATAAAATCGAAAGATGTTTTCTAACCCTTATTTCATTAGGTAGTCATAATTATTCCTCAAAATAAGTGTTTGATAGGTTGGAGATATGCTGCACTCTGGAGTTCTCTAACATCTATGGTACAGATCATCAGCATATTAAAAACTATGAAAAATTCAGCAGCCTTATTTGATCACAGAACCTATTTGAGGGGCCTATCTTCCTGACACTGGATTTCCATTGAACTTGTTGCTATAAAAGCTTTTGAAATAATTTGTTAACTAAATATCATATTGTTTAATCTGAAATTCTTTCTTAACTTGTTCACATCAGTAAAATAGTGTGGTTCATAAAATGAACAGATGTGATAATGAAGTATAAATTAATCTGAATACAAGGCACCTCTGTATCTGGTGATCCTGTTTTGATTTGGCCCGCTGACATTCATAATATGGGTTAGAATGGCTTTCAGAAGGGTCTCACTTATTTGGCTTCGAGGGCCTTAGGATTTTTTAAATTCTTTTTTTTTTTTTTTTTTTTTGAGTTGGAGTCTCACTGTGTCGCCCCAGACTTGAGTGCAGTGGCCGCTCTTGGCCACTGCAGCCCCGACCTGCTGGGCTCTGGCGATCCTTCCGCCTCAGCCTTCCAAATAGCTGAAATTACAGGCGCGTGCTGCCACGCCTGGCTAATTTTTGATTTTTATTGTAGAGATGAGGGCTCACCAAGTTGCCTAGGCGGGTCTCGAACCCGTGGCCTCAGGCAATCCACTCACCTCAGCCTCCCAAAGCTCGGGATTACAGACTGAGCCACCGAGCCTGGCTGGATTTTTTAAATTCTGAGTTTCTTAGTAAACATTTGTTTTGAGTAAAATAGTCTAGTACATGATAACTATCTAAAACTGGGTTCTGAATGGTTGTACTTTGAAAAGTAGGCATACTTTCTAAGAAGTGCTGTTAACATATCTCTAGAAAAGTTTTGAAAGAATTGTGGAGACTTGGACCTTGCCCTGTTCTCTTCAGCAGTACCCATCTTGTGCAGTTTTTGAGTACACATTTTAGGGACAGGCCAGAGTTCTCTGGCCCCCTCTAGTTATCCAACTTGTTCTACCTCCTGGGTAGCAGTTGGGCCGATTTTTAAAAACATTTTTTACGTATTTTTTGTAGAGATAGGCTCTCGCCATCTTCCTCTCTTGGCCTCGCAAAGTATTGGGATTATAGGTGTGAACGACTGTGCCTGGTTTGTGGGCCAGATTTTTGTATTCTGATTTTGTAGGAGCAAGAGCATTAATAGAGTTATAAGAAAACTTAAGTCACTTTTCAGGAAGAAGATGCGAAAACTCCCTTTTCTTAAATCTTACTTAATGCTGAATTAGGAAACTGTCTCTCAGGTACAAAATTACTTAAGAAAGTGTGCCTCTTTCCTAAGTCCTTGAAGAGAGAGAAAATATATCATTTTTAGACTATGTCCCTGTTAGCAAATTAATGTCATTATTTTGATAGAGTGAGGATTAAGGAAGTATATTAAGAAATGTCTTCAGTAGCAAATACAGTAATCTTCTCTCTAGCCTGAGTCCTATTTATTATGTTGTTTGTCAGGCCCTGTCTTTGGGCTCCTGCCCAGCTTTATATTTCAGCCTGTTTCCTATCTCTAGGCATTCAACATGAGAAGCGACTGCTGCTTATACAGCTTAGCTGACGTTGGTCCATCCCTTTGAGTTCTTAAATGCACTTCAGAGACCTTGACACCTGCTGATGCTGCATTCTAGAGGAGTGAAATGGATTTTATGATGCAAGGGAAGGATAATAGAGCATTTTAGTCAGAAAAGTCCTAGAGGTGACCTTAGCCAAACCTCTTCCTTCCATTCCCCAAAGTCACAGGTGATGAGAGGCCCAGGTTTGTGAAATGACTAGTCCAAGGCCATCCAGCTATTAAGTGGTATAGAGCAGGGACCAGAATTTGGATTTTCTGATTCTTTACCTGAATGGTTATTCCTTACCTCTTTTTGGAGGCAAGAACGCTTGCTTAAAAAATTAAGCACAGAACCAACTGATGAATATATAGGGAGATATGTGAGTTATGAGTATGTCTTCTGGATAGGGAATGGAAGATTTTTGAGAGTCAAAGAACATAGGGACGTACAAAATGAACAAGCACATGAATGCTTCTCTAGAAACATTATAATCTATGCTTGTGCAGTAGTTCCCAGATCTTGCTACACATCTTCACCCAAAGGAGTTTTAAAAAATACAGATTCTTGAAGCTTTAGGAATCTTGTTAGAGAGCTTGACTTTGAAGCCCAAGAAGTTTTGGCAGTCATAGTCTCTTTTGAGGTATGGTCACTAGGTTACCCGCATTGCAGTCATTTGTGAAGATTGCCAGAAGTGCGTATTCCTGAGCTGGGTCTAGACTTGAGCTGAGTCAGAAGGTCTGTAAGTGGGCCTGGAATTTTCTAGTTAGCAAGGAGTTAGTTATTTGTGTCTTTTCGTGAATATTTTGCAAGGATATGGAACCAGGGATTTCCAAGTTTACCTGAATTGTGGCTTTGAGGATGGATGGGAGAGGTGTTGCAATGGCATTACTCCTAATTCTTTGGCAAGCTTAAGTTTTAAATGCTGTCGCCTCTTTGGCCTTGGTCTCTGAATTAATTCCTGGGGTTCAGGACTAGAGATACTGAGTTTAAGTCCCTAGGCTGTGTCTTTAGTGAACCCCTGATCTGTTCCTGAAAGTGTGTGTATAAGAATTAATTTTTTGAAACGCCAGTGTTAATTGGTCTGTCACTGTTATTTTTCCTTTCTTCTAAAAGAAGGGCTAGAGAAGTATAGTTAGCTGAAGATCTCAGGTAATATGTTGTTTTATGTTGGTGTGATGCTTTACTCTATGAATTGTTTGTGGTAGGTCCTGGCCTCACCCCATCAGCTGCCAACTAGAAGTGTTCAGACCAAAGGGAAAAAGCAAAACCAATACTGACAAACAGATATAATAAACTCCAGGGACCCAGGGAGATGTTGATTACCTTTAAATAGATGTTGGTTACCTTGCATGGTAAGGATGCCCTCCACATGCCTTAGGGCTAGTATAGTGAAATTATTATTTTTTTTTTGAGTTGGAGTCTCACTCTGTCGCCAGACTGGAGTGCAGTGGCCGCTCCCGGCCACCGCAGCCTCGACCTGCTGGGCTCCGGCGATCCTTCCACCTCAGCCTTCCAAGTAGCCGGAATTACAGGCATGCGCTCCCACGCCCGGCTAATTTTTTGATTTATTGTAGAGATGAGGTCTCGCTGCCCAGGTGGGTCTCGAACCCACGGGCTCAGGCAGTCCACTCACCTCAGCCTCTCAAAGGCGCGGGATTACAGGCTGAGCCACCGAGCCCGGCTCAAACTTTATTTTAATGGCATAGGATTCTCCCCTTCTTTGTAAATAAATATAGTGTTAGCTTTCAGGAGCTAAGATAAGTGGTATTTTATTAGTTTAATGTGAATCTTCAAATTTAATAGGACTTATTTCCTGTGATGGAATCAATTACAGTGAATAGAAGACTGTTTTGATGAACATTCATTTGAAAATGTGGTTCTGAGCCAGGCAGAAGGATCGCCGGAGCCCAGTAGGCGAGGCTGCGGTGGCCGGGAGCGGCCACTGCACTCCAGTCTGGGTAACCAAGTGAGACTCCAACTCAAAAAAAAAAAAGAAAAAAAAAAGGGAGATGTGGTTCTGTGTGTCAGTTAGAATCTTATGGTCAGCCTGTGAGATGTCCAAGAGATGAAGAGTTCTGATTCTTTGCAGACAAGTAGTTAATACAGATGCTTGGGTGGGTGGGGGCAGTTTAATAAACATCTCACTTTGCAGACTCTGTATTCAATTTAATTAGAAAGATGGCAGAAAGGCTGTGTGTTTTTCCAGGTCTGCAGGAAACGAGATAATTTGACTGCACAGGGGTAAATGCTTCGGTGGTTCCTAGTAATGTTAACTGAGTAACACAGTACACTTGAACGTTATTTTTAGATTTTAGTAGCTAAATTTGTATAAAATGAAATTTGCATCAAGTTTGTAGAGTCCCTGATGCATTTTTGCAACATCTTTAATAGATAAAAGGCAATGGAGACACTTGATTTGCATCTTTATTACTATATCTTAAACCTAATTATTTTTTCATCATATCTTTTTCTTTGCTAAGGTCATGGCTAAATCAGTCATTTAAAACATTTGATAATAGCACTATAGAAGCTTTTTTAAAAATTCTGCAGAAGTAATTTGAAATGTGTTCTTGGTTCATTTTTCACTTGTACCTGGGTGTTTTCATAGAGCAGTGTTCAGTGTCAATATTGGTTAGTTTAGATGAAATATTTCAAGATGTTGAAACTAGAAATGTATAAAATTTTAAGACATCAAATATAGTTTCTTTTTTACATTATCAAAGAGGAGAAAAATTTTTTAACCCCTTATGTTTAGTACCTAGGGATTTGCAAATTATTTGGAAAAAAGGTATGCACTTTTCATTAATATTTTACATTCTTGGGAATTGAAGATGTGGTTTATATTTGGGGGTTTACATGTCATTTAAACAAAAGAAAGATTTAGACTTTGAGGGGTGATAAGTTGAGTATAAGCTACCAGGAAATATATGAGGGAAACTAATGACTTATAGGGTTACATTAGCAAGGTCTGTTTATGCATACTCATCTTGATGTCCACTCTGTCTCCAGTTAATGAGTCAATTTCCTCTCACTGATACAGGACAGAGGACTACCACCTTTGCATGGAAAGTTTATGCTCTGCTTGTAGGCAGAAAATGGGAGAGGAGAGAACTCTTCTTGTATCTGTTGATTCTCATATGCCTTCATCTTAAAATAATGCTTAAACCAAAGTGGAATATTTTGGGGTGGCATTTTCTGGACCTCTTCACCATGCAGTACATTAACTCCCAATTAAACTTAAACAGAAAAGCTGCTTATTTGGATGTCATGTGGTAATGAAGCCTTTAATGACTAGTTACTGGACAGAGAAAACATCTATTGTGAAGATGCAAAAGTTTGAAACAATACTGTTCCTGATTAATTTGTAAATCATATGAATTTTCATTTCTTTTCTCTGATTTCCTGATGTTGATATGTGTTCCTTTTTTTTTTTCTTTTAGAAGAAAACGTTAAAAAGTATGTGCAGCTCCTTGGAGCCAGTTACACAGTTTTCTAGTAGATTTTTAGAATGCTTACTTTCCGGGAAAATGATTGAACCTGTGGCGTAAATGAGTTTTAGGAGTTAATGATTTTGTGTTTCTTGGCCCTTGTCACTGGAACTTCTAGAATAACTGGTTTTATCTTACCAGTAGATGAGGAACATAGTCTTTGGTACCTTTGTTAATGTAGTCACATTCATAGAAAATAATAATACAGTTGAAGCTTTCTTGTAAAGATTTGCCTTCTTATAACTTATCAAGGTATTGTGCATATGTGTGCTGTTTGCTATTCCAGAGCTCTCTTTTGGTAGTCTTTGTTCACTTTTACATCAGAAGATAGGTGATATAGGATAGAAGCCACTCTAAATGTATTTTACGTGCCTGTCATAGTACTGATGGAAAAAGGGAGATGAGAAAGAAGACGGTGAACTAAAATGAGAGAAGGTAAAAAACAAATTTTGATACAGGATTTGTTGCTTCTTTTTGTAATCTGTATAGTATTAAAATTCTATTTCTCTTCTGTTACGAAATTAACTTATCTTCTCCTCATCCCCCATTTTTATGATACATAGTACAAGGTCAACCTGTTTTTGACAGTTTCACTACCACGTATCTATTATACTACTTCAGTATCCACTTTTTTTTGGTAAACTTTCTGTCTAAATTCTGAGTAGAGAAAAGCACTTTTATTTTGTATGTATTGGAACATTTCCTTTCAAATATTCCTGAATTTACCAACTTCTTTTGAGCTTGTTCTAAGTTAATTGACTTTCAGCTGAGTACACTGCTGCTACTGAATGTTGAGAGCTGTGGAAACCCTGAGAGCGTGCCTTTCCAGCTAAAAAGGTCAACTTTAACAGATATTTTCTGGCATTTTACTTGAGTGTAGTTTGATTTGTCAGGTCTATACAGTGGCTTAATTAGCATGTTTTACTCCTTAAGGTATTTGCTTTGGCTCTTTAAAGTTTTAGAATGTCAATATTTCGACACCCTTGGATGTCCCTTTTGTTGGTGATAGTAAATGTAATCAAATAGTTTTTGAGGGGCTGTAAGCCAGGGCTGCATTGGCTGCTCTCCCAAGCTTTTTGTGAAGACACAACTCCTCAGTTAACACTGTCTTTTGGGGCCCTACATACTCAGTAATCGCTTATACTGTATTCAACATCTTTAGCTAGTTGAGGGTTGTTTGTTCTATTAGGTTGATGTTTAAGTTCATAGCATTTGCTTTTGGCATTGCAACAGTACAGTGTTGGGAGTTTGTTCATCATTTGTTATACGGGGTAACAATATGGTGTTTGTGAATATGCCTTGCATTTTTCAGATTTAAAGAAAGTTAGTACTATTTGTGGGCTAAAGAAGATGGAGTGTCAAGTGGAAAAGAATGCTTTCGACATATTCTTCTGTTTGAGTTTAACAGGAGTAAAGGTAGTGGAGGTGACTCGAAACATTTGTGCTGTGGGAAGAAGGCTATTGGGGAAAGCACGGCAAGAAAATGGTTTTATCATTTCAAAGAGGGCCACTTGAACCTGAATAATTCTCCATATTCAGATGCTTTAATCCACAATGATCCATGTCAGTCAACCTGAGAATTGGTAAATGAACTGTGATCAGCTAACCCTTGTGTGACGTTTGTATTCCATGGGCAAGACAAAAATAGTATGAACTTGTGTATCAACCCAATGTAGTCTAAATTGGAACAAAGATTCTCACTTCATACCTTATGCCTTCTTCAAAGGGGGAAAAACGCAAGATGGCAGTATTTAAGCTGTGTTAATAAGAGTTTCTTATTGTCGTGTGAAGTGGACGTGAATGCATTGGTAGCAGAATTTACCCAACCCTTGTATACACTAGAGTTGTTATTCACTTAGTTTAGGAACAAGTTCTTGGGATTAGCATAGAAACAGAATGCCAGTTGCCTCCTCTCTTGCTAGAACGGTGGCCTAATTAGCACCTAATTTTAGAGGTTTTAAACTAGAAAGAACATTATTATATTTTGGGTTCAAATCCCAGCCTCACCACTTAATTTGTGTTGGGGGTTTACATGAGGTGTTTGATTCTGAACTTCAGTTTCTTCTGTAAAGTACCTAGCACACAGAGGCTCTCTCTGTCTCTCTTGTCTTTTTTATTAGTTAATATTCGTTCAGTTGCAGGCATTTTTTTCCCATGGGTAAACCGAATTTTGAAAAATATCTTTTAAGTGTATCTGTTGTCTGAGAATTTTTAGTTTCTCATGATGTTTGAAGAATGCAGAGCTAATACTCTATCCTTTGCTATGTTGGTAATTTGACCAACATAATTGATTTCCTAGGGGTAGAACAAAGTAGGAATAGGAAGTACAAGACAGGACTTGGGAGCCCAGAAAAATGATTAATGGTATTACACCAGCCTTTATGAACTAGAGCACTGGAGTGTGGAGTTATTGCCCTATGTGGTATTGTGTGAATGTTATTCAGAATGAATTAGCTTGACTTAAAATATGAAGGCACTCTTAGCTGAACTTCCCCAATGGACTATTACTGGACTGGAAGGTCAGCAAGTTGTTAAATTGAGCCATGAAATATTGGTTAGATAAAAACTAACTGTGGCTTATTTTTTGCTTTTATTGACATCGTCTTCCTTAAGGTGAATATCCCTTTTACGTAAGTTGCAAATATTATTACTAAATATTCTCTTTTCATCAAATAAGATGTTCAAGTAGAGATACAGAAATTTGTGTTTTTGGATGTTAAGAGGCCTAGTATTCCTGCAGTGTTAGCAGATCAGAGTACTTAGGAAAAAAAATCGCTATCCCTTTGTTTTCTGTTGAAATATTCATTGAAAACATTTAAAGCATTGCTTCATTCATTCATCACAGACTTTACAGATTTCAGTTTGTGTGTGTGTGGGGGGGCAGTTTCCATGAGGGAATGGTTAACTTAGCAGATGCAATTTTACATCTTGTTTTCCTTTTTTTGTTAAATCCTTATGCATATTGTGAATTAGAGTTTATTTTTAGCTCTTAATGAGTTCTTTTCTCATCATTGTACTTTTTGTTGGAACTCTGTTTTGTACATACTGCTTTGATTTTGAAGGGAGAGTGTATGGCTCACAAGTCCTCTATTCACTCCCCCACCCTCTGCCTCCACCTCAACTAAAATTTACATTTCTTGGTGTGAGGGATGATAGGCTTGATTATTTATTACCTTGTAGAGTACATGTGATGATACCCTTGACTCTTCACAACCTGTTTGACCTTTGGACTTTATCTTGAGAAGTCAAATCCTCCTTTTAAAGTAAGAAGTAAGATAGGCATAGCTGCATGTAAACCAGTAAGTCAGGATTATTGCATTGTTTTGAAGGTCATTGGAGCCTGAGAAAGCAGTTTTATTTCCTCACATTTTGATGCTTTAAATCCAGTCTTAAGAAGTCATTGGTCATTAACACAGTAGCCTCCAAGTATGTCATCTTATGAATCCTTTTTCCTAACCCTGGTGGTAGTCCATCTTTTATACCACTAAAATTAATTGTAGTTTGCTCTTAGTCTACTTTAAAATATATCTAAACAATTTGAACAGAAATTAGAGATAGATTATCATCTGCCAAATCGACTAACATCTCTTCATGTATAAAATAAGGGAGCTCTCCTAAATGATTTCCCAAATCCTATCTCTTAAATTCTGTGACCTTTTTTCTTTTGTGAACCCGAATATTAGGTTAGCTCTTTTAAACAGTGCCAAGTGATTTTGCCATGTATGATGTAGACAGCATATTACCTTTGCAAGCAGAATGATTTGGGATCAAATAGCTTAAAATCTCAGAATATTCAACCAGGTTTGTTTTTAGACCCTTATATTCTTAGTATTTCTGGGCCTTCTTTTCACAGTTAATACCTTTATTCATTGCACAATAGAATTAAAGTACAGAATTGGTAATACTGATTTGTTTTTGTGTTTTATATCAATATATTCCTTTTTGTAAGTGCTGGAAATCGGGAGACTTTGCAAAAAAGGCATGATAGTATTCATTTATATCCTCAGTTCCAGAACATTCAAAGCTAGTCCTGATGTTCTGTTTAAAAGCTGAAAGTGGAATCTTCTGGGACTAGATTTTAAGTATATTTGAGATTTCCATTCTCTGAATGATTATGGAAAACAATATATTTGGATATAGCCATCAGTGGGAGGGTGTCTATTCTTTCCTGGCTTCTGGAGATAGAAAGATAGATAGATAGTCAGTCAGTCAGTCAGATAGTCTTTTCTCTTGTTCTTGAGGGGTGGGATATTGCAGATAGACCTAAGTTAGTTTAGTGCACGTAGATCTTAAGTAATTTTGGATATTGATAATAGGCACCAAAAAAGGAGGAGTGAGGCTTAGCTCTACAGGCTATAATGAAAGGGGGTCCCAGGCCAGATCCTGTCACACACCTATGAAGACATCTAGCAGGCAGGCCCAAAGTGGTTGATAAACCTGTTCTGAAAGCTTGGTGTAATAAAGTACCAGTTCTCTGTTCTTTTTTAGCTGTTTTTAAACACACCTTATATAAAATGCTCACTTGAGACCGACAACATCTCACATGTGGGGGTTTTGCACCCCTACTTTGCATTTTGCAGAAAGGAATTTCTTTAAACAAAGACTGGAACCTAGGAACATTTAGTATTTAGAGGTTCTAGCCATAGGATGGAAACACCTTGGATTAAGCCATCTTATATTCTTGTCTCCTGTTTATACAAGGGTGGGTAATATCTCTAATTTAGTGCATCTACATATCTTGAAATCTTTCATTTTACTAATAAGACCCCATTTCTTATACTCATTATACTAATTAACAAATAACTAGCTTACAGAACAAAAACTTGTTTTGACACGTGAATTCGCAAGGAATTGGCAAGTAGGTAGGCTTATACTAGTCACTTTTGGATTTTGTATTTCTTGTGTTATGCTAGTTAACTACTTCATTGATGATAGTATGTTAAGTGACCACCCAGAATTTACAGTTACACTGCTGATGTACACATATCGTCATCACACTGGTTCATAACAAGTTAAAAAACACTTAATGTGGTAAAATACATTTACCATTTAAATCCAAGTGTACAGTTCAGCAGCATTAAGCACATTCACAATGTTGCACAGCCATCACCATTATCCATTTCCAGAACCTTTTCATCATTCCAAACAGAAGCTCTGTAACCATTAAACATTAACTGCCCACCTCCTTCTCCAAGCATAGCCATTTTTGCTTAGACTGATATGCTCCTTCTCCAACCTTTGGTAGCCATCATAACTTTGCCTCCATGATTTTGCCTGTTCTAGATACCTTTTATAAGTGAAATCATGGAATTCTTGATTTACCAAATACTTTGAATCTAGCACAGGTTAGACATAGATAGGTATATTTCCAATAGGCAGATTTTAGGAAGGGATCAGACATTTTACTGCAGGCCAGGCTGGCAGTTTATCCCCCTAGTCAAGTCTCCATCAGATGCAAGACAAGGACAGCCCAACCTTTCAATTCATGGTTTAGCATAATAATCTCTAAGAAACTTTCAGGCCCTTGGGCTGGTTGAAGCCATATTGAAAACATCTGACAGGTCTCTTGTAGGAAAAACCCCTCCCCTTGTCTCCTCCTGTCTAGCCCACTACCGTGGCAGCAATCATGTGACTAACCCACCCATCTGCTGTTCATCACCCACAGTCAGTACCTGTGCTTACTGCCCCTTCATGATGACACAAAGCAGACCACCACCCAGTCACCTTAATGACCTTGCCCCATCAAAAGGAAGGATTAAAAGGACTCAACCAGGAGCAACCATTCGCCATTGCCAGGCCATGGCGGCCTTTGCCTTGCTAAGCTATGGTCTGGCCATATGCTCTTTGAGCTGTGGCTGTCACCATGTTTCTTAGCTTTGGCTCGCTCCCCTACTTTGGGGAGGTGAATCCCCCCCCCATTTACTTTATAAATAAACTTTATTTTCTAATCTAACTTCTGTGCAATTCTTTGCATCTTTCATGCGGCATCAGGTTGCACACCAGACGCCCATACCCTCAGCGAGCCTGACCTAACATTCTGGAGGCTCCGCTTGGACCCTAACCCCAAAGTATTTAAAAAGTAAATTATAGTGACTGCTTCAGAAGATACTGTTTTTCCCCTCTTGGACTGTAGAATCTTCTGTATATTTTATTTCCTCCACGTGGCTTTAGGGGCCAATCCCTAAAATAAATAGCTTCTTTGTCTTCAAATTTAGTTTTTATCACTTTCCCCATAAAAGAAATACCCAGTAAGATTCCATATTTGTGCAATATTTCATCAGATGGTGACTACTTGCAGGGACTTCATCTTGACCCTTTGCAGTTTTTCAGCCTGGTTCAGACTTGTTTTATTCTTTTGAAAGTTGACTCCAGTTGGGCTTGGTGGCTCAGCCTATAATCCCAGCGCTTTGGGAGGCTGAGGTGAGTGGATTGCCTGAGCCCGCGGGTTTGAGACCCACTTGGGCAACTTGGCAAGACCTCATCTTTACAATAAAATCAGAAATTAGCCGGGCATGGTAGCGCATACCTGTAGTTCCAGCTACTTGGAAGGCTCTGGTGGCTGGGAGTGTGCCACTGCACTCCATCTGGGTGACAGAGTGAGACTCGAACTCAAAAAAAAAAAAAAAGAAAGTTGCCTCCTGTCTTTATCATCCAGCATCGAATGGCAGGCCACCTGGAGAAAGAGACAGTGGCAGAAAGAACCACTCAAGTAGTTCTGCTCCCCAGCAGTCTCCTCTGCCTTCTCACTTTTCTACTTCCTCTTCTCCCAGAGCCTGAACACACAAGTATGAACATCTGTGTGGAGTCTTAGGACACAGGATACTATAAGCATCATCCCCAGACTTCCTTCTCTTTACTTCATCCTCTCCTCTCCTGAGCACCTGATGAGAATCTTGGCAGAACGCCATTCCTTGATAGCAGTCGAAGAGGGGAAAGTAGAAATTCTTCTGTAGTTTTATAAGTTCTTCCATTTTTTTCTCCCTTTTCCCTAGGACTTGTTTCACCCACCTCTAAACCAAAACAAAACACAGAACTCACCAACAAACCCATAGGGCAGGGTCATTTCTTACTTTTAGACCACTGTAACAATTATTGTAGTTAAAGAAGACTTAAGTTACCTTCTGAAGCAACTTTGGGAGACACACTGATACATGTTGAGGTTAGAGGCAGGCGATTTGTGCCCTATTTCTGCCATTGCATTAGTTCACATTCTGTTACTGAGGAGAGAAGTCTTCCTTTAAAATTTTAGGTCTTCTGTCTTGGCCTCCTGCCGTCTCACTTGGCATCAACCAAATGCCTGCTGGCTGCAGGAGCATCATTCCACATTTAGTGACTGTATTTATTTTCAAATGTTGGCTGTTGACAACTGAAAAGCAATTCCCTGCGTTGGGGCTTAAGAAAGTCTCCCCCAGGTTTTGCAGAAGCTTAAAATAATAAAATAAGCATGCTATTCTTCATGGCAAGGACCTTAATTTAAGCTTCATGTAGACTTCTCTTTTTCTCTCTGCCTACTTTGCACCTATATTTGTGGGGAGCTTCCAAAGCCTCTTACTGGGACAAGGAAGATCTAGAGTTGTGAGGTTTTGTCTAGTAATAATGGTATAAAGATGACTCAACTTTAAATAGTTGTTTGACAGCCTTTGTCTAGGTTTTATGAATGTTCTGGAGAATATTAGCTAGTGATGGGTGACTATCTGTTGAAGAGAACCTGTGTCATGAAATACGGTGGTGGTCCCCCCTTATCCACAGTTCCACTTTACAGAGTTTCAGTTACCCAGAGTCATTCATCTGAAAATATTAAATGGAAAATTCCAGAATTAAGCTTTAAGTTACACACCATTTTGACTAGTGGGATAAAATTTTGTGCTTTCTCACCCAGGACGTGAATCATCTTTCTGTCCAGTGTATCCACATTGTAGATGCTCCCTACCTGTTAGTCACTTGGTAGCCGTCTTGGTTAACAGATCGGGGGAAAAAAAAAGCAGATTGTATGTAGAGTCAGTACCATCTGTGGTTTCAGGCATCCACTGAGGGTCTTAGAATGTAACCTCCAAGGATAAACGGAGATTACTATATTCTGCTCATGTAACTTATTGTGTGGTGGAACCTTATGGTTAGTGTGAGGTTTAAGGAATTGTCATACTGTGGAGGAGGATGTAGAATGTTTTAAATTTGTGCTTGTTTTTTTCTTGAGTTAAAAATGTGGGTTGATTCATTAATGATTTGTTGATTAATCTTCTTGGTTAATATTTGATGCAGTCATTTACTTGAACAGATATGAGAGGCAGTTTTTTTCTTATGGAAAAAGTTTTAAGAATGTTCATAGATGTAAGAGAAAATTTTCTCACTCTTTGATTTCATTAGGACTCATCCATATTGGGGAATTCTGTTTCCCAGTATGTGGCTGGTAGGCTAATTCTAGAAGCCAATGAGGAAGGTTCTCCCTGGCTCTAACTGAGTATATGCCAGGAGCTAGTAAGGGATCCAGACAAAGTCAGTTAGGCATTTTCTCTCATGACTAGGCTCTTGAGGAAGTGATAGAAGGAGGAGGTGATGATGGTGACTCACCTTTCTGTTTTGAGGTGGTGGTTTTATTTCCTCCTTCTTAACTCCCTGGAGCCTTGTGCCGCTCTCCTGTTAGTTTTGAAAGCCCTGTGTGCCTCTTTCAGTAAATTCCGTTCTGCTGGTTAGCCAAAGTCAATTGGTATTACTTAGAGTTGAGAACTCCAGTGAAACAGCTTTTATGTAATTCATATTTCTTTTTTGATTGGTGTTTGCTTTTCAACACTCAAAAGTAAGATTATAAATTTTTTGACCTGTAAGAGAGGAGCTTTTGTAATTGCTTAGAAGCCCCTGTTTTGAGCTTGCAATGGCTACTGGTAAAGGAGTTTGTGTCTTTTTTGAGAGGAGTATATTTTGTAAATGAAGTTGTCAGTATCTTTCAAGCAGTTGACTTATATTTGCTTTACAGTGTTAGTGCTGGGGGAAACAAAAAATTTTTTATAATTATGCAAAAATAGGAGCAGGTGCAATGAAGATATTGATATTCCTTCCCAAGTCACCTCTTGTGACTTCTCCCTTTTTTTGATTATGATTCCTGGTCACTACTTTGCTTGTTGAGTGTGAGCAAGAACAATCTGAAGAATGAGAAGAATGTCTGTGATCAAGCAGCGGGTCTTTTGGGGTGTTCCATCTCTAACTTTTAATCTTCAGAGGTCAGTAATGTTTGTTGACTCTCATTGCTTTTAGCAGCTGATGAGAGCCATATATCTTATGGAAAAAAGTCTTGCCTGTGAATGATGGTTGGTTATATTCTCTACCTATTTAGTGGTCATTTAATTAATACTCTTTGGTGTCCAGCCATGTAGGGACAAATGTATGCTTAGAGACCTTAAATTTCTGTGTCCCATGGAGTCAGTGGAATGCATTGTCATTACCAGTTTTTTTGGACAGTCTTCAGTTCTCCTTGAAGAGATTAAAGTCTGGCTTTATCTTTATTTACAGTATGTTTATTCCTAACAAGTAAGTTACTGGTGCAGAATCATAAAATGTAATTTTTGAAAAATCAGTGAATTTCATTCATGTTCTTTCGCTGCAACCTGTTAAGATATTTGTGGAAGCCTGAAAGATTACAATGAAATATCTCTTTGGGTAGCTTTAAGTGAAAAAACAGTGGCAGTTGCGGCAGGGGCATGATCTGGCAGGATATCACCAGGTTTTAGAAGATGATACAGAAAATCTGTGCATGATTCCTTAATTAGGCTATGGATTCGCTATTCAGAAAACAAACTTCCTTTGGAGATTGTAAAAATTACCAAAAGCTCCTGGCCATTTGATATTTATGTGTGTATGTGTATAAGAAATTTTGCTTCATTTTTTACTCCTTGATGAAAATGGCAGAATGCTAATAAGGAAACAGTAACAGTTAGCTTTGTAGGGAATAATAGAATCAAGCATTTTGGGGCAGCAATCAAGAGTGGGAAGTGATTATTATGTCTTAGTGGTAAGATTTAAAGTTTGACTAAACCAGTCATTTGATAAAATTTGATAACAGAGATAGTTATACTGCAACTAACCTTTAGTTTTTTATTTCTGGATTTTCAGCCGAAAGTCTCAAGAATTTTAAGAAAGAGAAGAAATTCTGGGTTAATTTCCATGTCGTAAGAGGGGAAGGAGTAACGTTGTGATGGTTAAGAAGCATAATATAGATAATTGAATTTTTAAACACAAGTTTAATGTAATCTTCCATATTCTGGAAGCTTAAGGAAAACAATGTTTCTCTGCCTTTATTCAAAATAATACTGTTTAGAAGGCAATCAATTTTTATGTGACTTTTTATCTAATCTCAGAGGATATCTGAAGTTTTATACAAGTCACAATATAGCTTTTTAAACATTGTACAAGTTCTACTTCCATTATTGTTAGCACTGGATGCATTTTTGGGGTGCAAGATAAAGAACCCCGAGGTAGTATAGTAGGGTTTTGTGTTAAGATTCATTTCAGTATATACTGTATTTGTTTTTTTGCTTGAGGAAAAAATAAGTTTAGTAACCTAAGTATAAATAGAATAGCTTAATAATGTTGGTGTCAATTAGGGGAACTAGAATAAGTACTTATTTCATAGGTTGTATTATATTTGGGAATAGGACTTTACTAGTAAGTAACCTGGCAGCAAATATAAGATATTTCAATAAAGGAGATTTGTTTATAGCTGTTTGGTCCCTTGCTCTATAAATAGTAAGGAAGAAGTTGTCAGCAATAAAATAGAAAAACTCCCTGACACTAAAGGCTGTTGAACATTGGAATGAGCTGAGAGACTAGTATTTAGTGAAATCTTCCTTTCTTTGAGTGGTATACTTGTAATTGAATACCTAACATTTTATATAATATTCTACAGTGTAGGAAACTTTTTAGTAAGACTGATTGTAACACATGGTTCTGAATTTATTTGTGAAACTTAACAAGGTTAAGGTGGAGATGGTAGAGTCACAGGATGAGTATTAACATCTTTAGCTCTGTCCCCTTTGCCCCCACCCCACCCATGAGATATCATTGAACAGATCTAGGTCTCAAGGTCATAAGGCTTGTTGGTAGGAGGCCTTAAACTCTTAGCCCCCTTTAGGGAATACTTTGTGGTAACAAGATGGTTTTTTTGCCTTTAACTTCAAGTGTGTTTGCCAAGTAGCGGTGTACTGTGGCCTAAATAGCTGAGAAGCTCTGTATAGATGTTACTTCCCACATCAGATGGTCCTTCATATTGTTTAATCTGGTGCCATAAAAACATAGAGCCTTCCTCAAGAGTTAGCATTAGATATGTGAATACGTAAATCGAGTAATTTCAGTAACAGCAGATGAAAGAAATCATCATATTAGAAGTTTTTTTAATGAATTACAATAGAAGTATTCTTGATTATTTCCTTTTGAATAATATCCCTTTTACCTTGCACCCTGCTAAAGGTTTGTGAGATGAAACTGTTAAAGATGCTTGAGATGATAAAATGGTAATAAGTGAGAAATATTATTTTTGTGTTCTTGTTTCATGGTAAAGATATATCTAGAATTAGCAGCAGTGGTTAGGTGTACCAAGTTTCTGAGTATTGATTTAAATATTTCATTTTTAATACACTTTTTAGTCAGAGGTGAAAGACAGGGCTCTGAGTTTCTTCTAGTTCCTTGGGATAGTGCATTTACTATGATGCTGATGTGGATGGTGCTGCGTTACTTATGTGTCCTAATGAGTCATTGTTTAGGCAAAATTTTTAGAATGTGCTTCTTCATCAAAGCATCTGTGTGAATTTCAAATATGAGAGAGAACAATAGCTAATCTTTTCAACTTTTAAATGAGGTGATTTGGGAAGAAATGCTCATGTGTGATGCGAAATGTAGCAATTGGAGGAGCCACACCATTTTGTATTTCTCTTTAGAAGCCATCTGTTAATTGGTGGACAAGTTGCCCTGTGGTCTCAGAGTGGTTTTGCTATAACATAGCTGTCCCTTGGCAAAAACAAAATGGATATTTTTATCTGTCAGGGTACTTCTTTGACTTAATTTGTAGCCATTGTTCTCATCTGACCTATCATAGCCTTTACAACTTTAACCATGTACAACTCAGCTTCCTCTGTAGACTGTGTTCCATTGGGATATTTTTTTTTCTCCCTTTAGTGTTTCAGAGAGAGCTTTCTTGTGGTCCTTGAAGCTGTGTCTGCAGTATTAAAACTAGATTTCTCTGATACTCAACATTTATACACCAACCTGCCCAAACATCATTAGTGTGTTGGGGGGATTTCTCCTAAGTACAAGAATCAGTGCTTTTGTGTGACTATTTTAAGTTTAGGGGAAGGAAAAAAAAATGTTCCTCATTTTGAAAATGTAACTGCCTTTCTTCATTAACTATAAACTAAGCAAAATGTCCTGTACAAAGAGAAGGAAAATCACATGTTATTTATACTTAATCTTTGTGTCACTGGGGACAATGAATGTCCTTTGGAAATTTACTTCCTTTGTCTTGCTAAAAATATCACTAATTTAATTCTGCGCTTTCTTTACAAAATAAAATGAACTAGAGTGGACAGTTGTCTGCAAGTGGAAGTCTTACACATATCACTTTTTACAGATACTTTATGAGCAATACAGATAATATGAAATTATGTTTTTACTTTATTGAGATTTTTTCCTGATTATATGATGTTACCCAGTGTCCCCTTCTTAATGATCCAGCCTCTTTCCCTCCCACTCTTTTTCATCTTTGTTTCTCCATATTATACGTGAAGGACTTACGTATGTGTATGCATTCAGAAGGCATATGTAATCTTGCCATTGTTGCACAAAATGTTAAAATAAGGTTTGTTAAGTAAGTTTCTGCCCACTTTCGGTAGTTATTCACACCTTGTGTCCACTCATAATAGCAGCTTAACTGAGAGAAAAAAAGAATTAATGTGTACCTTTTTACAGCTGTATAAAGGAGGTCTCAGAAAATCATAAGCTTTCCTTGGGGCAGTCATCTTGGGTTTTACTTTATTTTGGAGGTTGGGGTTTATCCATATTTGTAAGTTGTATATGCTGATAGAATATTTGCAGGGCTGCTGGGTTGGTGTGTTGTATTAATATCTGAGTATTAACCTGTGGTTTAAAAAGATTCCTTGCCTTGTTTTTACTTCTTTGTTGTTGTTGTTGAGAAAGTAGGATTTATTGAGAAAACAGGAAAGCTCCCACAGTGGGAGGAGGCCTGAAGGTACGTTATCATGCCAAGGAAGTATAGATGCTCCCAGGGCACAACGGGTTGCGCCTTGGGTTTTAGTCCTCGGCCTTACTCTGGAAGACCCACTGAAGGAACGGCTACCTGGTCTAAAAGTTCAATTTTTGGGAAAAGGAGACTTACGTTGAGTTAGTCATGCTCATTCTGAACCAAGAGTGCATTTGGTGCAGAAGCATAGAGAAAGGGTAGTCTGAGCAAAAGATTTTGTGTGCCTTGAATAGAAGATCTGGGATGGGGTTTATCCAGATAAGAGGTTATTAGCCTTTTAGGATTGAAGCAGTTGGTAGGGACCTGTGAAAGAGGTTGTGGGCTTTTATTCTCTGATGATGATGATTATTACTGTTATTATGGTTAGTTCTCCTAGATCCTACTTTTGTATTCCTCCATGAGTGCTCCCAGCCACCAAGATTAGTGTCCTGTGTCTGTCTCTTCCCTTATTGCATCTCACTGCTTGGTGCATCCTGCAGTTTGACTGCTATAAACCTTCATGTAGGTCAGTCCTGCTCTAAGGGAGGAGGGTCGACTTGCTTGTCTCTAGACAACCACTTTGTTCAGCATGCCTCTGTCCTGACCATCTCCTTTATCCTTCTTCATATATTAGTTCTTCTTCATGCACCTACTTCCTCAGTTTCTCTGTCAAGAAACACTTGATTTTCATCTGTTTTGACACACTAAAGATTTCTCTTTTTCAAGCTGGTCCTGATGAAACCCCAGCGATTAACCTTACGTGTGTTCTGTGTTCATTAGGCACCCACATCTCCGTGTTACCATGGGGTTTTAAATTCTTGAGCATCCTAGACGGCAGAAACCATGTGGTATTGATCCCACCTTCTTTTCCACAGCTACAAAACCATACTATGCGTATGAAAGCATTTTGATGCAATCTGCTGAGATGTGTCTTATGTGGGAGACAGTTTTGGCAGTAGCAAGCATGTTTGGTTTTAGCCATAAGAATTGCTTTCTGAATTTCTGGAAGAGAAGTATGTAAATCAAGGCCCATTTAAAATGAATCTTTTTATAATGCAGATAACTCTCATCTGTTTTGTAATGATGGATTTGTTCTGAGGGCTTAAGCAGTTTGTGCACCTGCAGGATGCCCTTCCCTCCCCCTGGGGGTGGGGGGGCGCTTTTCTTCTATACATATTTCCAGTTCATTTATTTTTTGAAAAAGAGCAAGAAAAAAATACAGGTATATTTGAGGATTATAAATACTCTGATGGGAAAATTGTAGACTTTGGATGCACAGGATTTGCCTTGAGTAATTCCCACACTTGGCCAAAGGTAATGAAGTGTGCCCTGGAAAAGACTGAGTTTAGAAAGGTCAACCTAGCTTCAAACCTGTCATTGACCACCGAACCATGTGCCTTTGAGCAAGTTACTAGCATTTCTGAACCTCCAAATTTATATCTGTAAAATGGGTACAGATGTGTCTGCATGGAATTTTGTTTTGAGAGTTATATATGATGATACATGTAATGTGAGGATCCCAAGTTCTTGATAGTAATTTATAGGCAGCTGTACTGTTGGCTTCCAGGCAGCTAGATATATGCATTAAGGGGCAGTAGCAAAGGACTTACCTCTGCAAACTTACTGACCTGTTCACACTGGAAGGTTTGGGCTGGTGAGCCTTTAACTTTTGGGTGGGGAAGAGATATTTTTTGAATAAATGTGTTTAAGATGAAAATTTATCTCTTACAAGAATTCTTTATTAAGTGAATCTCATGGGGTTTGTATGGCCTAATGGTTCCTATTCTTCTGGACAAAACAGGGAGCTCTCCATAGTGGTTTGCAAGACTGGCAAAATTTCAGAAAGGGCACTGAGCTAATTAGAGTGCTTCGGGCCTGCAAATGTTTGTTTGTTTGTTTCCTGTAATATCTGAATGAAAAATATCTTACAGAGAGAAAAACATTAAAAAGCTATTCCTTACCCCACATTTTTATAATAAAAATTAAAAAAAAAACTTACACATATTAAAAAAAAGTTGTTCTTTTTGATGGACTGCTTACTGGTTTCTCTATCTATCTATTCTGTGTGTGTGTGTGTGTGTGTGTGTATGTGTGTGCGTGCGCACGCGTGCATGCATACACAAGAGTGCATGTGTGTGAAGATTGATACCAGCTGGTAGCACAAGCAATAGCAGATGCCCTTTTTACTACCACAGTTGTTAACTGGTTTCCCTCTTTACCACAGTAGTCTTTGGAGGAATATAGTTCCTTTGCCCTCATCTCAAATGATATTTACCTGAACAACTCCATTGCCTTTTAAGTAAGCAGAAGATAAAGCAAATAACATAAGTCCCTGCTGGGGAGAAAATCTGTATAGAGTTAGTGATAATTAACAACAACAAAAAAATGAGAACATTGCACTCAACCAGACCTAAAACTTTAACTGAAAGTAGAGAGTATGTGTTAGCTCAGAGTTGTTAATGTCCTAACTTTTTTTGAACTTGTCAAGTGTGACTTACTGGCTACCTGACTTTTTTTGGCATTTACGTTCATTCTGGTGGCAGCTCCAGTGTTTGAAGGCAGAACTGCTGATCTTTCTTTTAGAGCAACTACCTAAATCAATAAGTAATGAGAACTGCTTTTGTTTTCACTGTGGTGCTGAAGTGTTACGCTATCTCACTCACTTTCTTTCAAGTTAGGGAACCTGCTCTACGTTAGTCTCATCCTAAGAAATGTATACTAGAGAAATTGGTTTATTTTCTCACCTCAGATATAGATGATTTTTCCTAATCTTCCTTTTCTTGTATGCAGGACATCTTAGTACCCAGTGTAGTACTTGATGAGAATTTAAAAGATTTAATATGCTGTTTCTGTTCTCAATAGCTTAAGATTGAATCGTGTGGGAGTTCTTAATGTTGTCTGAAAATGTGATGTATTAAGAACCCACAGTTTCGCCAACTTAAGCAGGGTCATGCTGCATTGCCAGCAGATTCATAATTACTGGGACTGGAACTATAGGAAAATAGAGCTCTACCAGTTGCATAACCAGGACAGATACGACTTTTAAAATTAACTTGAAAATGCCCTGATACTGAGGACATTAACTGCTCCCTCTAGAATTAGGCTGCTTCAGTAATATTTACCAAATGATCGCTATTTACAACTTTGATTTCTGCAGAAGAGTTACAATTTTAAAACTCTTCTGTATTATCTCCATATATCTGAAAAGTCCTGAAAATCACTTAGAAACATTGGGGCCTTTCAGTCTCAGGCCAGCTTTATTAGCATTTGGGTGGAAGATGAGTCTTTGAGTGAGCCATCTGTTTTCTGTATTATGTGAACGTCTAGGTTGAATTCTCTATCCTTGTGATAATCCCTGGTAATGTCCTTTGGGAAGCTGGCAAAAATGCTCTGAGCTTTTAGGGAGGCTGACTTGCGCTGTAGTAATAGGATCTGATCTCACCAGTCCTCCACCTCACAATTTGATCTTAGTCATCAGAGGGCAGCAAGGAGGACCTGTTTAATTTGACCCGGGTTAGTTGAGTGTTTAAATGGAAGGACCCACTGCATCTGGCATGCTACATTTGAGGAGATCCAGGCTAAGTCAGGAATAAAAATTTGGAGGAAAATGTGACAAGAGATGCTTGCATTCCTCTGTTGTTCTAAGATTCTCTCAAACCTTTTCCCTGTTGTGTTGTGGCCGCATGGTTTTGCTGTATATCAGATCTGAGATATTAAGAAAGCTCCTTTGTAAAGTCTGGTGCATGTTAGCTTTGGTGCCAGAGTTGCAGTGCACAGCCTGTCTGAACAGACACACATAATGAGTGCCCAAGTACAGAAATTCCATCTGAAGAAATTTAACACATTTGCAACTTTATTGTGTTTGGGGGGAGGAGGAAAGACGGATGTTGCCATGAGGGAACCTGGTCTTTCTTTAAAAGCAAAAATTCGGCCACCCCACCTCCCCAGTCAAAACTTACTTTCTGAAGTCAAATTATTTTCTTTGTGGTTGCTGTTAAGGTATGTAGTTGCCCTATGTTTAGAGACAGCAGATCTTTTCATTTTTAAAAAAATTGTTGTATTGTTAAACCTCAGGTTGAAAGAGTCTTGCTTGACAGAGGACCATAGTGACCTGTTTTTGCTAACTGTGGGATTTTAAAAAGATTCCCACTGCTTTTATTCTCTTTCATTTCATAAAACATTACTACTGCTCTAAATGAAATAATAGATACACATCAATCAGTATACTCACCTTTTAGTGTTGATTCAACTACCAGGTTTTTATAGAATTCACTCTGCATTTTATTTGACTTGTACATGAATAGTCTCGGCAGACTTAATTATATTAGTGAAAAAGTACTTTTCAACCAAATTATATGCTGACATCCCACAATTCATACTTACAGATTTGTGAAACAGATTTATGTAAATCTATCAAATTACTCTAGATGACATTATTTTTTAAATCGAGATTTCATTTTAATGGTATTTGTAGAAATTTTTCATATGGAAATTTTTACATGAACTACTTAAGAAATATAACTCATGACTCCCTTATGTAGACAGCATACGGTAACGTGTATGTATCTTGTCTCCACATGTTCTGTAATCCCACTGGTACAGTGCAGGGGGGTAAGGGGAGCATGGTTATAAGGGCAACACTTTCCTAAACCATACGCTCCTGGAAGGCAGATACTGCTGTTCTTTCATTTGTTGTTCATTCATTCATTCACTGAAAATGTAGTTAATGATCTATGCTCTATGCTCAGGTGGTCTTTCTCAGGAACTGTTTGTCTCACCCTTGCTCTGCAGTCGAAGGGTGGAGGGCATGCAGATGGGCTCAATATACATACAAGGGAGGACTCCAAAAAAAAAAAAACAAACCCAGAATTTATTTATTTTTTAAAGTGTATTCATGCCTACATGTTTAAATTTAAGTCACCCTTCAAAGTACTCTGTTTGATGCATTACACCTGTTAAGATGTTTTTCACCTGTTCAAAACATTTTTTAACTCACCAGTCTTGATACTTTTTATTGCTTCTGCTGGTGTTTTTTGTTTGTTTATTTTACCTCTTCCACATTGGCAAAAACGTATCCCTTTGAGGACTTTTTTCATCCAGGGAAACAAAAGAAAAGTTGCTCAGCTTGAAATAAAGTGAACAGGAGGACAGGGGTCATGCCGCTTTTGGTCAAAAACTGTTGAACATTCGGCATGGTGAGGACGGGTGTACTTGTAAATCACCTATGAGGAATTGGGCAAATGTGTTGAATCTCCAAAAACAAACAAAAAAAATCACTGAAGCTGAGTGCAGCCTCTCATACCAACACTAGCTGATAGACGGATGCTGAGGGTTCCTAGGACACTTACCTAATAGGGAAGCCTGCACTACAAGGCTCCAGTTCTCCAAAATAATTCCTTTTTTTTTTTTTTGGTCCCTCTCAAATATAGTAAGATAAAGTGAAATATGGGAGAATGAGGAGGGAGCATTGAATAGTGTGCATTGGGGTGGGGCAAATTGTGGCAGAAAATGGTCTCAAAGAAAATCTCAAAGGGTACATGGGAGTTGGCCAGTTGGAGAGGCATGTTTCAGGCACAGGGAACTTGTGCATTTTAGGTTGTGTGTGTAGAAGTGGAAGCTGAATGAATGTGGAAGTAAGGAAGAAGCTGGTGGTGACTTGGAGTTAATGGGAGTCTAGGGAAGGGGTGTCTGGTTAGGCTAGAGTAGCAGTAATCTGAGCCAGAATAATATATGCAGAGGAGGAGGGGCAGATTTAGCTGACGTACCTGGAGAATATGATGTGTGTGTGGTAGAACTTCAGTGGAATAAATCTACTTGCACATCTTTGCTGTTAGAGTTATTCTTTCATGATCACATGAAGTTATTCTTTCATGTCTTTGCTGTTAGAGTTATTCTTTCATGATCACATCTTACCTTCAAGATGAGGGCTGCTTTGACCACTATCTTTAAACCGCAGCCCTTTCCTCCCAACTCTCATCCCCTGCTTTTTGGCCCTATTCTGATATACTCTTCCTAATGGAATTTGTTCATTTGTCTCCCTCTGTTAGAATGCAAGCTTTATGGGAAAGAACTTTGTCTCTTTTTGTCCTCAGGGCCTAACAAAAAGTGAAGTTTCTGTAATCGTTGAATGCTTAATATAAGTGAGAAATAGGTAGGCTGGCTCTTTCTTTAACACAGAATTTTATTTTCTACAATTTTGGGTTGAGAGAGAGCTCATCTAATATTGGTTGTATAAAATTAAATTAATGTACCAGGCTCATAATCAAGAATTATGGTGGACTATTGCCTTTACCTTTAAACCTGAGGGGGTAATTTGATTTTCTGAACATTGGTAGTAATTTGAAATAGAAAAGACTAAATAAAGTGACCTTTGAATGAAGCCGGATCCAGAAGATTGTGTGTTTTTAATTAAAATATGCAATTAAAATTTTAATTAAAGTAGGCTATTAAAAGTAATGTAGGTGGCAAGGGAATGGCTGATGCTTTGAATTACGCACAGTTTGGGATAAATTGGCATTTACTGTGTTTCCCACAGTAGCACTTTGCCACTAAACACTCTATTTCTGCTTTCCTCTCCCTGCCCTGACCCCTCTCTTCATGGTTGTCGATCCCATTCAGAGGCTTGTGGAGTGTTTCATCTCTATGGTATAGATCACTTGACCATGTTTCTAAGCAGCCTGTTTAGAAACATGTTCTCCTTGTGTCAGGATCATTTTGTCAGTGATTTTTCTATCTCTTATGAAGAAGGGATCCTTTTCTGTGGAATGTATGCTATATTAAAAAGGAGGGTACAAAACGAAAGGCGCATTCGCTGTGTGGTGCAGTACAAAATACATGTGCTGAAGTGTGTGCAGTATTGACCTGGAGTTTTCAGTACCTGCGTGAGTGTCACAGGTCGTGTGACTGTTCAGATAGCTTCCTCCATGGTGGAATTCTAGAATCTCTGCCATGGCTATTAGGACCACAACTTGGATTAGTGGTTTCAGAATCCTTAAGAGCATGTGACCACAGGTAGCTTGTGAGGATAGCTGAGGACAACTGGTGTTGACCCTGTTCTTGATTTTCAGCTACCTGGAGAATTTCTTGGTTTTTACAGACAGGATTTGTTTATCTTTAAGACTTTTTTTTGAAGAGCCTTCACTTTGTCATTTTGAGCAGAATTTTCTTTTAATCATGTTGGTTTCCATAACGGTTATACTTAGAATTTAAATACAGAACTTTATAAAATTTTTAAAGAAGTGATTCTTGGTTTTGGAATTATCAATATGCACATTCTAAATTCAGAGAGACTTGAAAAATAGATTCAGATGATATGGATAAATGATGCTTGGTTTCCAAGCCTTCCTTGGTGGCCCGTGACTCACTGACAAATACAAGAGTGAGAAAAGTGAATCCAGGCTAGGTATTTTTTTCTCAGTGTTTGACTTGCTACTGCTTTTATTATTATTTTAATCTGGACTCGCTTATAATAACCAGAAATTTGCACTGTATAAGTAAGATGCAATTTATGTTGTCATAGGATTGAATAACAGCATGAAACTTCATATATAGTGACATTGATATTTGTATAAAAAGTACAGAAATCTGAGATAGTGGGCAACCAAGAGACAATTTTTTTGTGGTAAAACTGTCAGAAATTCCTGGTCACTTTATTCTTCAGGCATATTGAAGGTAGTCTGGCTAATATGTAAACTAGTTGTGATTTGGGCGGAGAAGAGCAACACAGCATTTGACAGTCCTGGATTTGAGACCTGGCTTGAGTACTTCCTTCTTGCCTTTTTGATTTGTAGAAGCTAATTGACCTTGTCAAGCTTCAGATACTATTTCTATCTTGTGGGAGAAATACGGAACATGATTAACATGAAGCTACAGTTAAACAGTAAAATACTGTGTAGCTTAAAGATAAGAATGGACAGTCTTGCCTATCTTGGTATCATCTGTGATACCTGTGTATATTTTAAGCATCCAATCAAATATTTGCTGATTTAATTAACTGGCTTCCTGGTGTGTTACAGTGCCAACATTTAATAGCATCTACAACAGTAGGTTTAGGAATGCAGTCTTCTAGTAGCAGATACACCCTTTAATATTACTTTGCTTAGGATAACAATAGTTTTGTTTACCCCAAACATTCTAATTGATGGGCACTCATCCTAATAATGCCACTAGGGAGATGAGAAACTTTTTATAAAGAGAGGAGGCCATTTGGAGATGGATATTGTCTGAGTATAATCAGTTTACAGATAGTGGAAATTTGACTATTATATAACTAGCCCTGATTGCTTGAGGGAATCAGGTCAAGGACCCATTCAGTAGATGGGCCTTCTGATGGTGGGGTTGATGGGAATACTTTTAGTTAAATAAATAACAACATTAAGCTTCCCATTCATTCATTTAGCAAATGTTTGAGTGCCTATATCATGCTTGGGAGTGAAAGTTCAGAGGCCACCTTGGGGGACAGCTGGGGAGGGACTAAGCTGGACAAACTTTTACTTGACAGGTGATCTAGTCTCAGTCGGCACTGCTGTGCCTGAGACTGACTTCAGGAGACCAGTACACCGTTTATTTGAAGTGATAGATGATTTGAAGATTTTAGAAAAAAGATACCCATGTTTATCTTAACAATACAACTCTAAGAAGGCAGTCTTTTTGCAGATACTTCACATGCACAGGCCCCTCTCAGCGCTTGGCTCCTCTCAGGCACCCAGAAGCCTTCCTGTAGCCCCAACTTGGCTCTCACCATTAAAAAAGTAATTTCTTAACGTGGTGGTTGTATGTTGGAGTCACCAGGATTTTGAGAAGCTGGTACCAATGCTTCATGGCAGACTAAAAAAATCAGAAGCTGGGGCTGGAAGATCTCTTAAGCTCAGGAGTTTGAGTTCAACCTGGGCAATATAGTGAGACTCGACCTCTTAACAACAACAACAACAAAATCAGAATCTTTGTTTTGTTTTTTAAAATTTTTAAAAAAGCTTTCTAGAGATTCCAGTGTACAGCCATGGTTGAGAATGCGCTGTTAGAAGCTGCTAAAATGTAGGTGGAAGGGTAGTAGCATTATAAAGGAGAATTGAACTTTTTTTTATGCCGGTAAAAAAAAAATTGATAAGTTGATCTATTTTGTCATAGCAGTGTGAAAAAACTACATAATACATTTGCTCACCCTTTTTTCCCTCATTAGATTTGCAGCATTTTCTTGATTTAGCTTTAAATGAATATACTTAAAATCTTTAACATGCAGTATACATGTTGTTTGTCCTCATGTTATCTTTTGACTAAGGTGATTGCCTGTCATCAATAATGAGGTAGCTTCAGCAACCTTAATAAAGAGGAATTATTATCCTCCTTTTAGAGATAAGGAAGCTGCAGTTCAGAGAGGTTAAGTAGCTTCTTCAAAGTCACACCGCTGGTAAATGGCAGAGCCAGGATCAGAACTCATGTTTCTGTCTCCAAGGCTCATTCTCTTTCCCTCATAAGCTGGTTCCTTTAGCATATTTTGTTACATTCAGCCAGTCTGAATCCTGCTCATTGACAGTAGGACTGCAACACATTTTTGTAAGAGGGCACAATGCATGCAGTATATCTGTGATACATGTCAAGCTAATGAAAAGCTGAATGCTTAAAAATACAGTGGTTTCGCATATAACTTTTTTATAGAACTATGAAATAAAAACTCTGTGAATTTTAGTATTCACCTTAAGCAAGAGGAGCCTAATTCGTTTTTATCTCTCCTCTCCTCACTCTTTTTAAAAAACGGAAAAAATACATTTTCTTCTTCTTTTTTTTTTGAGTTGGAGTCTCACTCTGTCACCCAGACTGGAGTGCAGTGGCCGCTCCCAGCCACCGCAGCCTCGCCTGCGGGCTCCGGTGATCCTTCCACCTCAGTCTTCCCAGTAGCCGGAATTACAGGCATGCGCTACCACGCCCGGCTGATTTTTTGATTTATTGTAGAGATGAGGTCTCGCTGCCCAGGCGGGTCTCGAACCCGCGGGCTCAGGCAATCCACTCACCTCAGCCTCCCAAAGGCGCGGGATTACAGGCTGAGCCACCGAGCCCGGCAAAAAATACATTTTCATTAAGCGGGTGTATGTTAGCAGCAATTAGCCCAAATTCTGATCGTGATGCCCAAGATAAAGCCACAAGTCTTCCTGTTTTATATGGGTACTGTGTTTATCCTTTTTTCATTGTGTAATAACAAAGGACCACATTAAGATAACCAGAGTGGCTATCCTAGATCCTCGTGTTTATAACTGCATGGACCTCAAGTACCTCATCAAGAACAAACGTTTCACTTCCTATGAAATTGATGCAACACTGATATTTAATAAAAGCAATGGGACCTTTATTGCCGTCTTCTGGGAATGGTCAAGTGTTTTGGCTTTTTGTCATGTGTATAATCTTTTTCACCTTTTCAAACTGAGAAACTTTTCCTTAGTTGAAAAATTGAGACCTTTGGGATTGACTTACATGTGCATTTCATTGATACTGCCTGATACCTCCCGTTTTCTGAGAGTTGGCACGTCAGTGAGCCAGGGCTGAGAGGGCTCAGAAGATGGGACAGCAACAGCAACACTTATTTTTTAAGCAACTCTTAACTCCAAACATTTTGTTTGTTTATTTTGCTTGTACTCTTTTTCTCCTTTTTCTATATGTTCTCATTGGCTTGGGCGTCATCACTGTAAACCTTTGTGTTCATATATCCCTGTATTTCTTTTTACTATCATAAGACCCCCTTTGGAACATTTGATTGAGTTAATTTGAAAAAACCATCCTCTAAAATAAACTTACAGGTACTTATGTAAATATACATGCGCCCATATATTAAACATATATGCATGGCTCTTAAACATTTTCAACTCTGAAATAATTGTACTTGGTAAGGCTATAAACACGTGTCAGAGTACAGTTTACAGAACACTGACAGATTCTTGATTGATGTTTGCTGTCTTCCCATTTTATAGCTGAGGAAACTGAAGTTGAAAAGATCTTGCCCGTTACGCCCTTTCAATAGCTCAGCAGAGATTTGTAACTGCAATTTCTGAAACTGCGCATTGTCTTTTTGCTGTGTACTCTGGCTCAGGCAGGGCATGTATGTTGGAACACTTTGGATGTGTGGTTTTTTTAAACAGCATTGCTTGCTGAATTCTAACTGATACTTAAGCTTGCAAATGTAGTAGACTGGAGACCAAAAAAGCCTACGTGTATATTTCTAGATGAATTAATGGAGAATTTTTTTTACTATTGAAAAATATGCTGCTGTTAATGACAAGACCATATGCCCAAATGAAAGTCAATCCTCTGTCAGTGGTATAGAACTAATATATGCCTTTTTCCCCCTTCCCTTTCATTAGGGCAGAGCTTGGGATATGGCTTTGTGAACTACATTGACCCCAAGGATGCAGAGAAAGCTATCAACACCCTGAATGGATTGAGACTGCAAACCAAAACAATAAAAGTATGTTTAAAAAATGTTTGCATCTACTCGTAGATCAGAAGTTTTAAAAATTCAGGTTTACTTGTTCTCATCTTCATTTTTAATTCATGTAAACTCTTCTCTGGGAGATATAGCAGATTTTGCTGTGTTTGTTGCATGTTGGGGGAAACTGTTTATTCATGAGTATAAAATGCAATTACTTCTGTATTAACACAGGGAGCGAGCAGCAACTTCCTTCGATAACTACTCTGTGAAGCCTGCTGAATTTAATCTCTTTCCCTCATCGAGAATTTTTTTGCCCTAGGAATTGAGGAAATCTTAGCCTTGTTCTCTTGTAAAGAGTCAGGTAGTGAAAAATATGTTAGGTTTTGTGAGCCAGTACAGTCTGTCACAGCTTTTCAACTCTGCCTTTGTACTATGAAAGCAGCCATAGCCACCACATAAATGAATGGTGTGGCTGTGAGCCAATAAAACTTTATTTAGGGCACCGAAACTTAAATTTAATATCATGTTTGAGTGTTACAAAATATTCTTTTTATTTTTTCCCCAATTAAAAAATGTAAAAACCATTCTTAGCTCTTGGATTATACCAAAAAAAGTGGCAGGGTGGATTTAGTCCTTGAGCTGTAGTTTGACTCTAGCAGAATCTAGCAGATTCAGCTTGCTTTGAGGAGATTGACTGGAAGAGCTTATGTGACACTGGTTATTTTTTTCTGCTGTATTTTTTTAAGACATCCTGTAAATGATTTTATGGATACTTTTCTGCTTTTGTGAATTTTTGAAATTCTTACATAGATTCTCTCTGAATAAGAAGCTAATTCAATTCGCAGCACAGATTTCTTTTCCTTTAGAAAATAAGGAGGCTGCCTCTAGCACATTCTTAGTACCTGTATCATCAATTTGTGCTGTCTCCCGCCCAGAGCAGACATTGCCAATCAATCATGACACTCTTTCTCACTGAGTCCTTGATGTGGCTCCCAAATATTTTTCAAAATAGTATTCTAGACAGCCTCTATCAATTGACTCATGTTGGAACCTATTTTCCACCCTTGATTTAAGAAACCAGCTCAGACTGTAGCCTGAAGTGGCAAGGGGAAGTTAGTCAAGGCTGACTGTGGTATCCATCTTGCTTAGACACGTGTCTAGAAGATTTCTGCCTGTTTTTCCAGGTAGCTGGAAATGCAGTGTCATCTTTGTGCTTTAAAGTTACTTCTTTTAGAATTGCCAGTTAAAGTAATTTGCTAGCCATTGGTAGTTTTGACAGATCATTCTTTATACTTATTGGCCCCTAAGAAAAATATCTGCCAGCTCTGACTTATCTAAAGAAAACTGTATGGTGGCTTCCAAATGTACTTGGATGTGAGATGCCTGAGAATCCTCAATGTTTATCCTAGGAAAATAACTGGTTACTATGATGTCAAAATTTGAAGGAAAAAAATTAGACTTCTAATACCATCTAAGATAAAGACTTAAGTTTGTCTTGATGTTTCTTCTGTCTGAGTTATGTTTTCTGACTGTTCACACTTCTCTGTATACTTTTCGTTTTTGTCAGAGATTAATTTTTTTACCAGTATTATTAAGTAATCAGTGCTCTTTAAAAAAAAAAAAAGACATCCAGTTACCTTCAGACTGTTTTGTGTGCTTTATATCCTACTGCAGGTTTTTGCAAGCTTTTTCCTTCTCCAGTTTATATTGATTTCCAGGATTGCTGCTAATTTGTCTTAGTTCTGAAGTCCTGAATTGTGGTTGAGAAGAAAATGGAATAGATGGTTGGAATAGCTCATCTCAGGAAATATCCTTTCTTCGTTCCAGAAATAACCACCCTTGTTTTGTGCTAGTGAGTCAGTTCTTTTGCTGTACATCCTGACTGCACTAAGATCCAGAAAAAGGTAGAAATACAGGAGAAACAGGTTGCCACAGGAGAAATGCCCATGGCCTTCAAGGAGACCATTGGTGACAGCTGCTTCCTTACTGTCCATCATCCAGTCTTCTCTCTTCAAGGCCCAGCTGCACAGGCTGAATATGTGGAAGAAAGGACAGTAATGCCTTGTGTCTTTATACTGTGACATCTGCTACTCCTCTTCTGAGTTTCTGAAAGGCGGGTGGGGGTGATGGGTAAGCAGCAGGCTACTTCTTTCCCCACCCCCATTTGGTTCTTGCAAAAATATCAGATAACAGCTGGTACCCTCAATTTGGCCCAGATTTCTCTGAGAGGCAAAGCAGACCATTTTCCAAAAGTATATAGCACCCTTTTTGCCTGTTTGTTCTTTCTGTGTTTACTTCTTTTCAACTAGACAGGTTTTGTGCTCTTATACAATGTCTGGAGCCAGGTTTTTCTAGTATTTACAGCTTTAAAAACCTTTTGAAAGCCACATTTAAGCCTTTCCATTCTCTGGGACACTGTCCCATAAATTAGTCTCTTTTACCCTCCTCCGGTCTATCCTGATGATGACTGTCAGGCTAATCTTACAAAACACTGCTTCCCTCATGTTATTGCATCCTCAGAATTCTGTGGTGTTTCTCTACTGTTTTCCCATATCATCTAGCTGAGTTCTGGAGGAATGACACCAGTGCTACTGCTGTCCTCCTCTGTAGTCAGACTGGCTCTTCACTTGCAAGCTGATCTCATTCCCAGCCTCTGTGCATTTGCTTTTGCAGTGCTTGCTTCCTGGTATACCCTTTCTTGCTCATTTTCAGTTTAATTATGACCATCTCATCTTTTGGAGTCCGTCTGAAGTCCTTGAGCTACTACTTTGCCTGATTGTTCCATCTCCTGCTGGGCTCTTTTTTCCTTTGAAGTCTCTATTCTTTACTTATGAGGAACCACAGAAGTTTTGGAATCAAAGGGACCTATATGTAATTTAGGCACTACTCTTTGCTCCCAATCAGAGTGGGAAGACCTTGGCGGTCATACCGTTTAGTCAAGAGCAGGTAGTTGTGACACAAACTCTTGTCTTCTGATACCTAGGCCAAAACTTTTGTCATACCGTGCTACACTTTAGAAAAGTACAGAAGATTAGTTGGTATATACTTTACACACAAGTATGCAAGTGTTTGTGTATTCCTCGAGTTTAGGTTTCTCTTCTGTCTTCCAAGCCACCTAGCATTTAATATGCTTCCGGTAAATTCCTAGTTATTGGGATATTGAAACAGTGAATCAAGTGCTGTGAAAGGTGCTTTATTTAGCAGTTTCTCCTGAGCTTTCTAATTGCATTAGCCCAGTAGGGTTTTGTGCAATAGATGGTTTGTTGAATAAATGACAGCCATTCAGTATTTCTGCAGTGAGTGAAACGAAATTCCTAGGTACTTTAAGACCCAAAAACAGTTGTTTCCAGACTGGGTTGCATCTTAATCACTGGAGGAAAGTGAGTTAGAATTATAAATTCCAGGACCCACTTCAAAACTCCTAGATCAGTGTCTACAGGTGAGATTCAGGAATCTGTTTCTTAGAAGCTTTTCAGGTGGCTTGTGATGGCAAGTCTAAGAACTAGTACTTAGAACCACCAAAATGTACCTTTTTGAATTGGTGGGTTCTCCATACGTTTGATATTTTTTAGTGTGAAATTCAGTTTGTCTTCTAGTTTTTACACTGATAATCCTCTTATGGTTAATTCTGTTAACCAGAATATTAGTCATTTTTTTCTCAAGCATGCTGGGTGATAGTTTAGCATTGGCAGTTCCAAGTGGTTAGAGCACTCTGCTTTTAGAAAGTGTGGCTTAGAAATTAGAAGAAAATGTGTTCACTTCATGTTAGAATGGTATTTGTTGAAGTAGTAGCATTTATCAGTGAAAGTCTCAGGGTACTTATTTTCATTTCCTGAGGATCACTTTTCTCCCTGGTTGGGGAGATGTCCTGTGATGTACCTTGCATGACATTACACCATCCCTACACTACACAGGTAGCAGCTATTACGGGTTAAACCTGCTTACAATGTCCCCAGTGTTGCCATGGTAAATGAGGTGTGAATATTACAAGATGGTGTTTGTTTTTTGAGTCAAGGTCCTACTCTGTTGCCCAGGCTGGAGTGCAAGTGGTACATTCTTGGCTCAGCACAGTGTCAAACTCCTGGACTTGGGCAGTCTTCCCACCTAAGCCTCCTGAGTAGCTGGGACTATAGGTGTGTATCACCATACCTGGCTGATTAAAAAAAAATTTTTTTTATAGAGATTAGGTCTTGCTATGTTGCCCTGGCTGGTCTTGAACTCCTGGCCTCAAGCAATCCTCCCGCCTGGGCCTCCCAAAGTGCTGGGGTTATAAGTGTGAGCCACCATCCCTGGCCTACAGGATGTATTTTACTTCTTATATTAGGGAGGATAATGACAAGGTAATTATATATATACAGTTCAGGCATTCAGGGGCCAAAGAAACCTCATGGCAGAGTTAAATTATATGTTGGTGGTGGTGTGTTTTCACCAAGAACCCTGTGGGCCTCGTGAAACCCCCTTCCTTTTGTGGACTGTATTGGGAGTCAGTAGTTGTGACTACTATGTTCAGTCTTCATATTCTTTCTCTACTCATTTTATTTTTAGGGGTCTTAAGTATTGAAAAAAATCTAGGTTGTGTATGAAATTTTTATGGCTTAAAGCCAGTGCTGTTGACCTGCTGTTAATGGTCAGACTTAAATTTATAATTAGCAGACTAAAATTATTTATTTTCAATAATACATGTAAACTTTTTTTCCACACCAAATATCCTGGATAGGTGATTATCAGATACACAATGAGATGGATACCTGGCTCCTAGCATCTCTCCTAGGTTCTCCCGGGCCTTGAAAGCATTATTTTTTCTGAAAAATCAGGTTGCTTTATCTGGAAAGTAGGAATTGTTATCTCTAGGCTTAGAGCATTTTATTATTAATTACAGGTTCTAACCCCCCAAAGAAGAAAATCCTGTCCGGAAATACTACCGGCATAGAAAAACTGCCCAAATTTTGTAATGATTAAATAGATCTTTTCCTTAATCATTCATGCATAGACCAGGCTAAAATTTACCTTTACTTAAAAGTTATTAATTGATGTTATGTGAAAATTCTTATATTAAAATAATTAAGCCACCATTTAAGCACATAAGGAAAGGTTCTGGTATAAAAATCAGAATATTAATTATAAATAGTAATATCTGTTTTTTAAGGTATTTAGTTTGAGAGTGATTAAGCAAATCCAGTAAACCTATATTCTAAGCTACTAAATTCCATTAATTTTTGTAAAATTTATACCTTTTTCTAACTAGTTTATCCTTTTCTCATTAGTAAATGCCATGATTGCACTCTTTTTCTTCTGTTTGGCATGAATTTGGCCCTTAATATAGGAGGAATATAGAATTATGTTTTGAAATCTTAACCCTCTCTGCTTAAATCACCTTGCTAAAGTGATTTAACTGGCTGTGTGATCTTGGACAAATCTTTGTAACCCTTTAATTTTGCATTTACATCTGTAAAATGAATTCATGTATTCATTATTGAGAATGTTTATCTGCTGCTCTTTGGAGGAAAAAAAAGAAATTTTTCATGGTCTGCCAAATTGCATATTAGGAAAAAGTGTAACTATTTTTTTAATGAACTCATGTTTAACATATGGAATGATTTCCAGTGATGAAATGCATCCCCCTATCCTGAAGAGGTAATGATTTTAACTGATTTCTTCTACCGCTGATGAAAGTTTAGCAGCCTGAGTGAAATTTGTGCTGGGAAATACTTTTCTAGTTCAACCTCCTTTTGATATTGGATTATTGGGATAGGGTTGATTTTCACTTATCATTGTAAGCTTAAAAAAAATTATTTCTGCCCCTTAGGAAATATTCTGTAGATGCTTTGTAAATCGACCCTCACTATAGAGGAAACGATCTGTGAACTTGCTCCCTATAGGTGCTCTGGTAAAATACCTTCAGCACAATCCTGGGGTGTTTGAGACAAGAGGCTTTTATAACAGCCATAGTGCTGAGAGGTCATGCCTTTGCGGGGCACAGACAATTGAAAGCAGATGTTAGGGGAATGACATAGAACTTGCTAAGTAAAACAGAAAGGATGGGAGGTGAATGTGGAAATGAGCCTGAGAGCGATGATGAATCACAGAATGTGGGTGTGAGTGCAGAGGAGTTGAGGTTTTATTTTGTAGGTGTGGCCACCAAAGGGTTTTGAGCAGAGCAGTGATGAGATTGAACTTGAGTATCTCTTAGGAGAAGAGGATTTGCTTTGTACTTAAAGGTCACATCTCTCTGAACACCTCAGTCCACCCTAATGTTCTTCTGACTTTGTAATTTATTGCTTTTGTGAAGGTACCAAGTGTAGATTTTTTTTTTTTTTTTAATTTCAAGAGTCTCACTCTGTTGCCCAGGCTAGAGAACAGTGGCACAGTCATGGCTACTGCATTCTCAACTTGCTGGGCTCAGGTGATCCTTGCACCTCAGCCTTCCAAGTAATTGAGACTACAGGTGCAGGCCACCATGCCCAGATATCTTTTTAAAATTTATTGTAGAGATGAGGTCTCATCATGTTGCCTGGACTGGTCTCAAACTCCTGGGCTCAAGCATGCCTCTCACCTCAGTCTCCCATAGTGTTGGAATTACAAGCGTGAGCCACCGCTCCCGGCAAGTGTAGGAATTTATAAATCATCTCTTATAAAGTATCCATCATTTAAAAACTTGTATGGAGACCTTTTTTTTTCCCTTGTCAGCTTGAGCAGATTTGGAAAAATTGGAAGTAAGAGTTTGAAGGACAGGCTTCAGGTTAACTGCCCCACTTTTGAGATGTTAGCCTAATAAATGTTATTTGTTTGATCTGTTCAGAGATCCGTTTCTAGAGGGACAAAGAAATTGAAAATATTATAAACTAGAAGTGAGGCAAAAATGGAAACATTGAGTAAATGGTTGGTTTCTTTGCCTTTTAAAAAAATTTGTGTGTGTGTGCGTGTGTGTTGGGTTTTCACTCTGTTACTAGGCTGGAGTGCAGTGGCATGATCGTGTCTCACTGCAGCCTCAAAACTCCTAGACTCAAGTGATCTTCCTGCCTTGACCTCCAGAGCAGCTGGAGGTGCATATCACCACATCTGGCTAACCTTTTTATTTTATTTTAATTTATTTTTTAAACATGAGGACTTGCTGTGTTGCTCAGACTGGTGTTAAAACTCCTGGCCTCAAGTGATTCTCCTTCTCCTGCCTTGGCCTCTCAAAGTGTTGGGATTACAGGTGTTAGCCACTATACCTGGCCAGTTCTCTAGTAATAATGAAACTGAGGAAGAGATTTCAGCAAGCCATGTGCATAATGATCAAAGACACTAAAAATTGTAGAACTGTTGAGTTCTACTTATAACCATGAGATGGGATAAATTGAAACTGGATCTGGGTATCCAAAAATCTTTTCTATCTGAACATCACCCTCGTCCTTCACGTTTTCTGCTTGTTTTATAAATATACATCAACAAAAGCATTTCTGCAAGGCACTGCTAGCATTTGTTTGCTTTACTTTTCTACTGCTGTTAAGAGGAACATGGGGTGGGGTTTTTCTTTCGTTTGTGACCTGGGAAAAGCGGTGCTAGGTCAGTTTGGCTCCCATGTCTTGTGCCATCATTAGCTTGCAAAGTTAAAGTGAATGTGCTAGCTTCCTAATAATGAACCCTAATTCCTTGCTGTGTCTACTTTTTTGCAGTAATTTTGTTGGACCTTTATTTTTTTGCTTGTTTGGCTTTATGTATAAGCAGCAAAGTAATCTCTGTTAGGCAAAAACTACTTAATCTCTGAAGAAACAAAGCTCAAGTTAAGGGACTTGTTCAAAGCAATATAGCTAATAGCACTGCTGGCACCAGAAATGTAATATGTTGATGGATGCTGAAGCTTTTATTGTTTTTTTCCCATCTCACATTCATGATATTAAAATGTTTTGCTTAAATACTACTCTAAATAATCCAGTATCCTTTTATTTATTTGTTTATTTTTTGAGTTGGAGTCTCTCTGTAGCCCAGGCTGAAGTGCGGTGGCACACTCATGACCACCCCAGTGTCAACCTGCTGGGTTCAGGTGATCCTTCCATGTCAGCCTTCTAAGTAGCCAGAACTACAGGTGTGCACTACCATGTCCAGCTAACTTTTTGATTGTTATTGTATAGATGAGGTTTCACCAAATTGCCCAGACTGGTCTCAAACCCATGGACTCAGGCAATCCTCTCACCTCTGCCTCCCAAAGCACTGGGATTACAGGCTTGAGCCATCACGCCCTGCTCCAAATATTCTTTTGAAGGCCTTAATTTGGGCCTTGTATTGTTTTGAGACTTTCTGAACCAGATCATCTCTCGTTAGGTGAGAGGGAGTGGAGCTGTCTGCCTAGGGATGGAGGAACTGCTCTCTTTTTATGTGAGCATGTGTGACAGACTTACAGGTTTAGAAGAAAACTGGGATCGGGGAGGTCATATTTAGCAGATAAGTGAGTTAGCATCAATTCAGTTATTTCTGTTGTAATTACAGAGTCAAAGAATCATTGTAGTAATTTTCTGGATGTATTCTATAGGAAGCAACCCATTGTTCTTTTTCTTTTCTTTTTTTTTTTTTTTTTTTTGAGTTGGAGTCTCACTCTGTCGCCCAGACTAGAGTGCAGTGGCCGTTCCCGGCCACTGTAGCCTTGACCCGCTGGGCTCCGGCCATCCTTCTGCCTCTCCTTCAGCCTTCCAAGTAGCTGGAACTACAGGCGCGCTACCACGCCTGGCTAATTTTTTTTTTTTTTTTTTTTTTTATTGTAGAGATGAGGTCTCGCCAAGTTGCCCAGGTGGGTCTCGAACCCATGGGCTCAGGCAATCCACTCACTTTAGCCTTCCAAAGGTGCGAGATTACACGTTGAGCCACCAAGCCCGGCTCACATTTTTCAAGAATATTTTTCTGGTAGTTTTTTACAAGTCTTTGATACTAGTTTTAAAATTACACAAAAGTCTATTAACAATGGTCCCTCTTTAAATTTGCATAAACTGTTTAGAAAAGCATGGACAGTCCATTTTCTTTCTACTCTGGCTCTTTCTTTTTTTTTTTTTTTTTTTGAGTTGGAGTCTCACTCTGTTGCCTAGGCTGGACTGCAGTGTGTAGTGGCATTCTCACAGCCACCGCAACCTCGACCTGCTGGGCTCAAGTGATCTTTCTGCCTCATCCTTCCAAGTAGCTGGAACCACAGATATGCGCAACCATGCCCAGGTGATTTTTTGATTTATTGAAGAGATGAGGTTTCACCGGGTTGCCTAGGTTGGTCTCAGGCAGTCCTCTCACCTCAGCCTCCCAAAGTGCTGGGATTATAGGCGTGAGCCACTGTGCCTGGTCTGCCAACCTTTCTTATCATCAGCCACTAGTACATCAGAATTACTTGTGGAGATTTTATTTCCAAAAGTTTCTTTACATGTTGCTTATGGGCAAGTAGAGACAGGACTGTACAGTTGATTCTTGAATAACTTGGGAGTTGGGGATACCAGCCTCTATGTGATCAGAAATCCAAGTATAACTTTGGGCTCCTCCCAAAATTAACTACTACTGTTGACTGGAAGTCTTAACAGTAACAAACCAGGTATGTCCAACCCACGGCTGTATGCTGCCTAGGACAGCTAGTAATGCGTCCCCACAAAATCTTTTAACATAATGTTTTCTTTTAGCATTTACTTTCTTCATGACCACAGACATAGTTCCGTTTTTGAAGTTTGCAGTCATACCTTATTCATGACATTGCTTTTTGGTAGCACATACATTTGTGAGCAGCTGTTATCAATTATGAAGCACATGAAGAACAAAAATTCGAACAAGCGTTTCTGACAAGCACCTTGAGAACTTATCAAGAATTGCAGTCACTTGCATTGAACCAGACACTGATAGATTAGTTTTACAAAAACAAAGTCCAATTTCCCACTAGTTTTATGTTCTCATTTTTCTAAACCTTATACTAAAATATATTAAGAAAAAGAAATATTATGATGTATATACCCTAGCTATACTATATAGTTGATGTGTGGCCTAAGACAACTCCTCTTTACTTGATGTGGCCCAGGGAATCTAAAAGGTTGGACACTTCTGACATAATCAGTTAGCACATTTTGTTTGTTACGTGTAGTTTACATATTGTGTTCTTACAATAAAATGAGTTAGAGAAAAAGTTATTAGGAAAATCATATGGAAGAGAGAATATATATACTGAGTGCAATTAAGTCATCATGACGTCTTCATCATTTTCATATTAAGTAGGCATAAGAGGAGGAAGAGGAGGGATTGGTCTTGCTGACTCGGGTGGCAGAGGTTGAAGAAAATTTGGAAGAAAACTGAGTAAAAGTGAACCCATGCAATTCAAACCTCTGTTGTTCAAGGCTCAACAGTATTTTGAAAATAATATAGGAAATTATGATACTTGTCTACCTTCCCCTCTCTCCATTCTGTGAAAAACTCTTCTGAATGCTGCAGTGGGACTAGGCCTAATTCCTGGATTTGTATCCCATTCTTGCTTTCTTGGTGTGGTTTTCTCATTTATAAAATGGTGGAAAAGGTACCAGTCTACCCAGTTACTAAGTGCTTTCACATACGGCTACTCTTGACTTAGAGTTAGAAAATACTTGTGCTGGCTTATTACTTATGGAAAGCAAAGGTCGATGATATTCCTTTTGTTTTTTCCGTGTTTCTTTTTTATGTTTAAGTTGTATTTTAGAAATCTAGTTGGAGAGGAATTAAGAAAAAGCCATTTTACTCTGAAGAAAGCAGCCACAGTGCTTAGTTTTTTTAGGTTTTGTTGGGTATGTATTTTAAGATTTACAGTAGTTACTTTGTGTTGAGAAGTGGATTTACAGGAAAAAAGCAACAAATCATGCTCATGTGCTTTGGGTTTTGGTCATTAGTGTAAGGTTACATCACCCCAAGGGAGTGAGAAATTTAATCCTTCTTACACAGGTTCTAGGTTGCTAATGAGTCTTGAAATGGCCCTTAGAAGGGCAAGGAAAAGCAAAGCAGCCTCATCGTCCTGGAAATTGATAATGTGGAAAACGTTGTAGTTTCCAGTTTTGTTAAATGGCTATGTCTAGTAATTTGACCGGTCTTGCCTGCCCTAACCAAATGACCCTATTCATATTCCTAGAAAGAATCGCCGAGAGTGGCTCTGACTTCATAGAATCAAGCACAGGAACCTTTTTTGCAGTGACTGACCGGGTTCCTTGGGCTCCCTGACTCAGCTAAGCCACATCTAGCCAGTTTGAGTTCTTGGAACTGTATTTGGATGGGTTTTATGGACTTTATTTTATGTATATATTTTTGCATTTGATGTGATTTCTATTCCTAAATGCTTTGCTTTCAAGCTACATGGGCATTTGTCTCATTATCTCATTTAGAAATTAATATCAGTGGATGGCAAGGAGGAGGGCTTGGCATTTGTGATTTTATGAACTCTCTAAGGAAACAGGAAACCCTTATATACCCCAGAGTTTGAAGATTACCTATTTTAAATCCCTTTACACAAAGGACTGCCAAAACTTTATCATAATCACTGAGGCATGGTGGTTGATTCAAATACAGATTTCTAGACACCACCCAAGACTTACTAAATCTGATTATCTGCAGAGTGAGACTGAGGAAGCCATTTTAGTAGCCACCACAGATTACTCTTAAGCAGGTGGTGGTCTGACCTGAGGATCACTGTCTAGTAGATCTTAATGGTTTACACTTGGGTAGGTCTGTGGCGCTTGTTTCAAAACATATCTCTTCCTGTAAATACTAAGATTTTCATTTGTAAGGCATATCAAGCCATCTTGAATGGTTGGGATTTACTAATGTGTTTGTAATGAATATAATGCTGGATTTACCTAAGAAATAATACATATTCTCTCACACACATAATTTGCCCATTTTCAGAGTATTTGTATGCTATTAAATACATTAGTATTACAGTTAGCATAATTTATTATTTGATTCTGAGAATATTTGGGGGAATTTGCACTATGGTTCTTTAGGATCTATCCACATAGGATGGGTGTTTCATTGGAGGTTGAGTTACATGATCTAAGATAGTTATGATTCATTAGATTATGAAAGTGATTTTTACAATTCAATAAAAATTTTCTCATATTTATGGGTTCTCAACTGTACCCCTCTCATGATCCTCCCCAATGTCTTGATATTTGGGCTTTCTAGCCAGGACCTGAGTAAATGGGAATTTGCAGTTTTTATGGTAGGAACTCCCACACATTGTATGCTATACTCTTTTTAGAAGGAAAAACATTTTGCTGTATGCAGCCTTGCTTTAGGAACCTTTTGACTTATAAACTGAGTTTTGCCCCAAAACTACTTGAAAGCAGTGTATTCTCTTGCCAGAAGGCTTAGGATGTTTCTGTCCTGCTCAGATTTGCAGAAGTGGATTAATAGGAAACCAAGGATTTTTGCTCATGTTCTTCATAAAGCGATGGCTTGGGGGAATTGTGAAATATGCATTGTCTGCAAACTATCCTGGTGCACAAAGTCAAATGAACTGTGAAGGTGAGGGGTAAAAAAACACCCCTTTCACCTTTGTACTTTGTTCTTTGAGTATTAAAGAACATTGATCTACCAAGTGGCAAAGGGGATACTATTTGGTGGTTTAATTACAGCCAGTGAGTGTTATTGATGCTATCAACCAGTGAGACCCAGGGAAAGGGCCTGGTGCCAGATCATTCAGTGTAATTAAATACCTCAGGATGCGATTCTCAAGGTGCTTCCACAGATCTGAAGCAGGAGAACACTTTATCTTCGAACAAAGATAAAGGTGGTCGTCCCCCTCCATGTTGCCCCCTCATGAAGTTTCTCCAGAAGTTCTATAAATGGCAGTGAGACGGTCTTTTTATTGTGTACAGAAAAGGTTGTCCACGCTTTCCTTAAAAAACCCTCTTGTAAACTTCACAACTGTCACACAAAGGGCTTTAGGAATACAGTAATTATTTTTTGTTAAAGCTGTTTGGGGGAATATACAGCTCAGGTGTCTAATAGACATTTGGAGAATGAAGGATTGTCTTTGAATGAGACTATTGGTCTTGCAAATCAGTTCATTTAAAAAAAGCTTTCTGTGTGGTTATTCTCTAATGTCTAATCATGTTGAGAGAGAAATATCTTGGTAGATTTAAAGTCGTGAAACACTTAGTAATGTTGCAGGGGTTATACCCTTATGTATTGAATACGTTTTTTTCATAATTGTATAACTTATGTCTAGTCCACAAAATATATGTAAGTAAAACCTCTTGACTCTGTGATGTGGGCATAACATTTCCCCTTAGCCCCTCCCCCACCCCTTCTCCTTTATGGTCTGTATCTCACACAAATTTCCCTCTTGGCTTATTAAATGCCATAGATGACCCGCTATGTTTCCTGTTACCGTTTTTTGAAAAAGAAACAGTACATAGTTGAAGCTTTCCAAAGACGGGCTACCCTTGAAAGTGAATTGGTTTCCTAACTTTTGTGTGTGTGTCTGTATGTGTACTTACATTAGATCTCTGACCATCCAGCACTAAATCTTGGATGCTGTATGGTTTACTTGTAATATAGGTATGGCTAGCAGATTTTGTTATAAATATAAAACAGGTGTATGAATTGGGGTTGTTGAAATAAAATATCTTGTTCTTTAAGAGGAAAGTTATTTGCTAGGAATTTTTCTTTGGATGTTTGAGGAATAATTTATTTTAAAACACATTAAACATTTAGTAAAAGTTATTATTTCATGTTTAAGACTCCCATCCCCTTAAGGGTCTTATTATGTGAAACTATAACAAGACCAATAGTCAGTCTCCAAGTTTGTAGGGAAAGTTGCTAGCTTTAAAAGTTATTCATGTCCAAGAGAATGTTTACACGCTGTTGGTGGGAATATAGATTAGTACAACCTTTATGGAAATTAGTATGGAGATTTCTCAGAAAAATAAAACTAGATCACCATGTGATCCAACAAACCCACTACTTGGTATCTACCCAAAGGAAAAGTGGTCATTATACAAAAAAAAAAACCCCAAAAAAACCTGCACTCGTATGTTTAGAGCAGCACAATTCACAGTTGCAAAGATGAGGGATCAGTCTAAATGTCCATCAACTGATCAGTGGATAATGACAATGTGGTGTGTGTGCATGCATATACATACACACTATGGAAATACTACTCTTCCGTAAAAAACAAGAATATAATGTCTTTTTCAGCAACTTGAATGGAATTGGAGGCCATCACTCTAAGTGAAGTAACACAGTAATGGAAAACCAAATACCGCATGTTGTCACTTATAAGTGGTAGCTAACCTAATGGTCTGCAAAGGCATACAGAATGGCATAAAGGACATTGGAGCCTCAGACGGGGGAGGGTGGGAAGGTGGGGAAAGATGAAAAATTACTATAGATTATAGTGTACACTAATAAGGATGACAGGTAGACTCAAAGCTCAGACTTCTTAACTGCTATACAAAGTAGCCATGTAACCAAAAATCGTCTGTACCCCTAAAGTTATTAAAATAAAATTATATTTTAGAAAAGTTATTCATGTCTGTCATAGAGGTGCTTACAGTCACCCCAAAGGGCAAGAATGAGCAAATATAAATTTTTTTATAAAGTATTTAATTACAAGTTGTTTTTGTTTTTCGAAGACTACATAATGTTTGCTATACTGTCTTAGGGAATATCTACAAGTAATTAAATAAGTACTTAATTCTGCAAACATTTTGAATGCCTAGTGTGTGCCAGCTAGCTTTGCAAAATGTTGGAACAGCATTGAAATTAGACAAAACTAGTCCTGTCCTTGATGTCACTGTGTAGTAGAGGAGACAGCACTGATTTTATGTGACTATTATTTGGATATATAATAAGTGAATGTAGAGTACAATGAAAATGGACTGTCACTAAGCTGTCTAAAGGCCTTTGCAATGTTTTCAGAGGGGATAGTGTTTTACAAGATAGATTTCATCAGGCAGAGAAAGAAGAAAGGCATTCATTACCCATGGAGGGGATGTCTCATCCAAAAACACAGATCTTTACACAGTGTACCTTTTAAGGAGAAACTTACATGTGATACTTTATCAAATAATAACTTTCTCCAGAAACGATTGGTAGGACACTTTACATTTTTCCTTCTTTAGTGAAAACTTAATTCATAAGAGGAGAACTGTAGGAGTTAATTTTGGGTAGAATAATTCATTTGCTCATAGAAACATATCTGCCTTGTTCTGCAAAGATCTCTGGTGACCTTTGGGGACTCATTTAAGGTGTTTACAAATAGTATCAAGATGAAGTTTCTCTTTGCAATATTTAGTGTATGCACAGAGTAGAGGATCATTATAGTTTCATTACTGTTTATATAAGTAGGTCAAAGAAGACTTGGGATCTGAACTAACATTGCTTCTAGTTATAAAACAGAAGGAAACTTGCTATAGATGGTGTTTAAATTAACTTTATTGCTACCACACTGATTTTGACTGCTTTCCTCACCTAGGTTATGATGGGAAACTGTCTCCATATTCTTCTTTCATACATTTCTGTCACGTAATGCTTTCCAGTGTTTAGATTGTCACTCCTCTGCTCATGAAAGCTTTACCCTGACAATTAAAAGCTCTAGAATCTGCCCCCAACTCACTATTCTAGTGCTGTCAGTGTTCTACAGAAATCTTTGTTCTGGCTCAACTGGGCTCTTCAGTCCTTCAATATGCAAGCCTAGTTCTCCTTGCCCTGGGTCATTCTCTGCATACACTGCCCTATTCATACCGTGTCATTTACCATATTCATAATTGGTCACAGAGGCACTTATTTTTCATTGCACATTAACTTTCCTATTTGGTGGTCTGCCCTCTAACGGCAAAAGGTTCTCTGTCCTCAGAGAGCATCTTACAGAATACTTATGTTTTTTACTTCTAACTTCTGCATGAGGAAGCTTCTGTGTTTTGCAAGAAACAGTGGAAACCTCCTCTCTGTGCTCAAAGATGGAAAAAGTAACAATTTAAGTGAAATTAAAAATGGAACTTTCTATAGTTTTTCTTTTTTTTTTTTTTTTTTTTAAGGCCATCCTTACATTTGGGTGAGTGGTTCCTTACTGTCATTTCCTGGTAGGTGTCACTACACTTGGAAAATATATGGTTGAATGAAGAGGGTATAAAGGAGGTACCTACGTTTTTTTTTTGACAAAAAAACTGAAGATTTAATTGAAACTGTTCCTCCTCTGTGAGAGATTTTCCTCATAATGTTTATCAGCCTGTGTCTTTGTCATCTGTTTTTCTCTTTCATATTTTTTTTCTCTTTCTCAGACCTTAGATGGAGTGTATGAAAACCATAGGGTGTGTAATCCACCAAAATTGGCTTGATGAGAACCCTTCTTTGTCCACATTACCAGACAGTATTAACGTTGCACTTTTATTTCTAAATAGCTTCAGTTTACTTAGGCCAGCTATACGAAGTCCTTCTTTAGGATTACCTTTCTAATTCAATCTGTTGACAGTGTCTTACCATGCCCGGCTAAGGTCTTACGCATACTAGGTATTCAGATACTTCACAAATTAGATCTTAAGTATATTTTTGGAGGTAAAGTTGCCACAGTTGTCTTGATAGTATGACTTCTGATAGAGATGTCATCTGATCAGGTTTCAGAATCTTTCTTTTTTTTTTTTGAGTTGAAGTCTCACTCTGTCGCCCAGACTGGAGGGCAGTGGCTGCTCCCGGTCACCACAGTCTCTACCTGCTGGGCTCCAGCGATCCTTCCGCCTCAACCTTCCAAGTAGCTGGAACTACAGGCGCGTGCTACCATGCCCGGCTAAGGTTTCAGAAACTTGAAAGAACCTTAAGAAGCCATTACTGAAGAATAGCTTTCTAAGAATTGAATTAGAACATGTTTTTTGGCAAGTCATTTGAACCTGTGCTGTTTCCAAAGAAGCATAAAAAATCAGGTTGTTTGGGCAGGTATCATAACGTATAGTCATCTTGCCTGAAAGGTACTTCAGAAATAACTTCTGTGGAAGACCATGAACTATATCCTTTCAACAGGTGTTAGGGTACTTACTTGATAATTTGGACTATATAATATAGGCATGCATATAAGACTTACTTTCAACCTTCTAGGAGCTTAAAACCTGATAATATGAGGGGAACCCCCTCCCCAAAAAAACAGAAATTATGTTTTGGAGGTGAACTCCTTGTAATACCAGCTTCCCTCATAAGGAAAGTGTTCTATGTGTTCTAGGAACTCATCGGCATCAGTGTACCAGCTAGTGTTGTTGTGAAAAGCTGTGTTCAAGCCGGGCTCGGTGCCTCAGCCTGTAATCCCACGCCTTGGGAGGCTGCGGTGAGTGGATTGCCTGAGCCCGAGGGTTCGAGACCCACCTGGGCAACTTGGCGAGACCTCATCTCT